>NW_017136637.1:469215-483372 GCF_001652005.2 Ceratina calcarata | reverse complement strand
TAATTAATGTAATTTAGAAAAACAAAAATAAAACAAAATGAAGAAGCATAACGTATAAACGTAGTTAGGAATGTGATGCGTAATTTCTGAGATTAGAGAGAAAGGGGAGTGATCAAGATCGTCGCGTCTTCAGGCGCGTTTTCAGAGATTCCATTGCTTACAAGATAGGCTATAAAACTATTTTGTAATGAACTTAGGACGTACAAATAGGGTAGACGTACAAATCTGTCGTTGATATATATTTTTCAATTATTACCTCAATGCCCGACCGTTTGTACTCTCGTACTTTCTCTTGCGTTACGTTTCGGCGATAGAAGGGTTCTTAACATCGTCACCTGTCATCTTGCACCGCACAAATTGGTATAACTAGACGTGTAATCAAGACAATAGTATCGTAATAGTGCCATAGACTCGACGGGAGCTACTCTTTTTATACCGATGAATCAAAAGGTCAGCGTGCAAACCGGGCGATCTACTTTCGTCGAGAAAGTATATTACTCTGCCAATTTGTGTTTCGATTTCGAGCGATGAAATTTGTCACGCGCTTATGAATCGCGAAGCTCGTCGTTCTCGGTAAGAGACGTTGTCGTTAGGAGCCCCTCGAACTCCGAGAAGTTTCATCGTCTAATCTGATCGATCCTTACCAATTCTTCCGCATCATGTTTCTAGCGAGTGGCTACGTTCTAGCGAGTAATATAAAAGAAAATTCAGGATTCGTCAGACCTCAAATATAAGGATGTACTAAAAATATTATATATAAAAGTATATATATATATATACACATATATATATATACTAAAAGCCATATATATATATATATTATACATAAATAAAATATAAAAGAATGAGCTGTATTAAAAATACTCCATCGCCATCTATCGTAACCATGATGAAGAAAAAAAAAAGAAGAAAAGAGAAAACAAAGAGTATCGCTTAGATTATACGTTTTAGCGAGTAAGTTTGTATACAAGATGAAGAACAAAAAAAAAAATTAAGATAACTACGATATGTAAGATGAAGAGAGATGAGAAGCATGAGAAGAAGGATCGCGCGTGTGTTGCGTGCCGGGTCGGGAGGAAGGAATGCGTGGACGAACGCGTGATTGCTTTTGTGCGTGTATGTAATTGAAAATACGCGAGCGGAGAGAAAGAGCCTGTGAGAGATTTAAAACCAGCAGAGAGCGAGAGAAAGAGAGAGAGAGAGAGAGAGAGAGAGAGAGAGAGGTGAAAAGAGAAGATGGACACGTGCGTGGTTCTATACATAATATATTAATATACAAGATATATATATATTATATTCCGAGAGAGAGAGAGAGAGAGAGAGAGAGAGAGAGAGAGTGAGAGAAATATCAAATTTTTCCGGAACAGGAAATCGATGGACTACGCGAAGAATGAAAATAATGACAAATAGCTTTACGATTTATAAAGGATTAAAAAGAAAAATTGGAGGAAGAGAGCGAGCGAGAGGAGAGACTTTTGCAGAAGTTCGGCGTATGATTCTTTTTGTTCTTTTAAAGAAATGAGAGGCTCAAGAAGCGGTCTATTTTCAAGGGTAGCCAAGGAAAGAACCTGATATTTCCATTCTCGACGAGGCGGACGGTTCGTCTCCTTTGATATTTCGAAGCCGACCGTTTCGTCGAGGTGATGAGCGTAGTTGGTGTTCCTAGAGGAAAAAAGATAAAAATAAAATGAGAGGGGGATGAGTAAAATAGTTAAACGCGTCTCTAAGGAAGGACAAAACAAAGAAAAATAACAATTCTCCGGTGCCTTGCATAGCGCTGGACTTTACCGCACCTGCATACATACTTTTTCCATCTTATAAGTCAAAGTCCATGGGAATGGCCTCGTGCGTAGCTCTTTTTCGGTACACACTGTGTATGCTCCTTTCCTCTTTCGTATCCCGTTCGGCACTTTTTCTTCTCGTTTTCGTTTCTTTTTGCGCCGCGACCGAGCCAGAAACGGACGGGACCGAGAGAGGAGGTTCGACGGGGCATGCGAGAGAGGAAGAAGATGAAATATTTTTTAATAATGGAAAAATGATGATTGAAAGGAGAAACGAGACAAGGGTGTGTGCTTTTTTAAACAAAGAAACGATCCAGATTAATGATCGGGATAGAGCAACAGTGGAACGAAGATCTTCTTTTATAATTTCTCCGACGGGACAGGCGATTCCTTCGTGATCAAACACTTTTGTACTTAGCCTTCTCGAATGAGTTTCCAAGGCTGTTTTTAAAGCTTCACTAAAAGGAGTACGGACTTATTAAACTCGTAGGATTTCGGATACGACTTGATTCCCGTTCTATTTTCGATACTGGCCAGACACCTTTTCGTTTCTGTAATCAACAGTAGTGACTAACGATAATGATTAACCGAGTATAGTTATCGCGTTTTATAAAGCGTAAGTAGTCGTAAGTAATAGGCCTTTATTGCCTAAGTTGCACGAGTTAAGAGAGCGAGTTGATTGCGAACGAGAGGATGAAAAAGAGAAACCAAAATGATAATAACGTATCGAGTTCGCGCCTCATCTCGCAGTTCGACTGTGAACGAAAAGCGAGCCGAGTTAGTCTCGGATGCAAGTACGATTTGTACCATTTCATTCTCGCGTTACAAGTTACACATATTGTACTCGTGTTTATTTAATCCTCTGCGAACAGATTCGTCCTGATCACGGTCAAATGAGTACAATACAGAGTTTCGAAACGCTTGAATCATTGAACGTTTAAAGAATACAAGAACTCCTTCACGGTGTTTTAAATTTGGAGGATTAATTACACGAAACGTCGTTATTATTATTATTATTATTATTATTATTATTATTATTATTATTATTATTATCCGTAACATTTGTGTGCTGTCGTTTACAGTGATACGATTAGGTACTTAATAGGAATTGATCACTGCTCGAAAACGGATCGTCGCTGAAAACTATATTACGAACATTGTATTCTTTAATTTAAGTGACAGTTTCGAGCATTGATTGTCTGCCGAGTAACAGCGTTATCATACAACTGTCTCCGATTAATCAAACGTGAAAGGTAATTGCACGAACAGGGATGGTGAGAAATTGGAAACTGAAAATAACAGTTAATTGTAAATCAAAGGCGATTCTCTGAGAGATATGAGGGTCACGATGTGAAAACCATATTTTTCTACGCAGTGTCGAAAAAAAAGTGGATAGAAAGAAGTTTCGCACGAACCAACGGGCGCTGTTCTTTATATTTTATTCGGAGAATCTCCCAGCTGCCGCGGTTCAGTTTCTCGGCTCGGTCCAGCAGCCCGCGTGGCGTGGGTTCTCTTGCGTGCGCGTGTGCGTAAATGTGATTACCGATTTTTCAAACAGAGACGTCAAACACAGCGGGCCGGAGTTAAAACGATGGGAAAAGGAAAACATGGAAAGATATACAAATTCCTCGACATAGTACAAAGCATTTAAACTCCTCTTTTTCCAATAGCCTAGGGATAAAATAAGTATCATTATACGCGTAACATAGGCATCTACCGTGTAGCCGGAGAGTCCGCGACGCAATTCAAACGATTTCCTTTCTCGTTTCTTCTTCGTTAACACCCTTTGCACAGATCCAGCTTCGTCTGAACGGCGACTCGCGTGATTTATCGAACGTTTTATCCACTAACCACGCGGAGTTAACTTGACTCGCTGTACTTCAAAGTGCAACAATTCTCTGTTGTCCCGTGGCGAGTGCAAAGGGTGGCGACGTGGGTCATGTTCGTTTGAATAAATCCGAGGGATTTTCGAGTAACACTTTTGATTAGATACACAGAAAACGCAATACTAAAGATCCGTAAGAAAGATATTCTTACAAATTTTTGTACGAGACTGCAAAGGCTGACGTTTTATAGATTACGCGAAATAGCGCAAAGGTACTTACATTGCGACCGATCAAATGTTAGCAAGGTATATATTATACTTTTGTAATAGAACTAGCCAAATAGCGAGTGACGAATATTTTATATAAACAGTAGAGAGGGAAACACACACGATCTGACAGATTAATTTCGACAACGCTTAAAAGTACACGAGTAGGACATACACGTATTGTTTAGATACCTTGAAGCTTCGGTAGCTGATATATCCAACCGAACCATTGTACTTTTATTATTTCTCAAAGCGTCTACCGTTCAAACAATCTATACAAAACACCATCGCCGATGGTGGATCTCGGAGAGCGAACGTAGATACTGCCACTGATCGCAGTTGTTACTTAGTGAGTTAGAATTAATCTAACAGACAGCGTTTGATAGATGTACGTTCATTTAAGAGGGATTCGTTTATTTCCGAGTCCGTTGCGTTCCCAGTTGTGGATTTTCCGGACATCCGATAGATAACGAAAGGGAAACAGATAGTGAAATTTCCGAGTGCGTCCCGCACTCGTTTTCGAACCCACCGTTTATTTCTATTTGCTCCTCATCGGAAACATTTGTACCACAGTCTTCCAGGGTACAAAAGAGAAAGAGTGAAACGTTCGTTCGTCGTGTAAATCGAAGGGGGCGAGATCAGGGCAGCGAGCGAGAGGATGAGAAGAGAAAGAATGAAGAAAGAACTGTTGTGTGAACCCCTCTGATGATCTCAGCGTTTTATTTTTGTACAAAGTGCATAAAAAACGTGTAATCTTCAGGAGCGCAGGAACGAGGAATAAAGAGGACGATAACGATAAATAAAAGAGAGAGAGAGAGAGAGAGAGAGAGAGCAAGGATTACGTATAGTTAGACGACACGAGGAATCATATAAAGAGGAGATGTAGGTATACAAAAAAAAAATGAGATACAGACAGACGAATTTAGGTTGCGAGGATAGAAGTTTAAAGTTTGTGAACGTTTTTTCGGACATTTCCCAGTGCTGCTTTATGTAATACCCTACATATATAATATATATCAATATATATATATATATAAAAATTGTATGAAAAGTCATCATCAGAAGACAAGCTGATTTAATTATTATCCTCCGTGTCCCGTAATTTTTGGATCCCGTAGAACGTCACGATTTCATTTGAAACGATAGTTTTTGTAATAATGTTTTATTCATTTAATCCTAATCGATACAACTGATAACAAAATGCTTTTTCTCTCTTTTAGACCGTATGTAGCGCGTACGATTTCGTACACGTTGGAAGCATTACATAATAAAGCCGTAGTCGGTCCATCTTGATAAATATAAATAATACGTAGTGTTGAAGCCGATTCGACATAACAACGTTGCATGCATAAATACGCGTATAGAACGTGTAAGCAGAGTTTTTTATATTATATACGCGTATCTATACACTTGGAAATAGCCACACACGCATACCGTAACATTCGCGCGATGCAAACTGCATTGTTTAAATTACTATTTAACGTAACGTAACCCTACGGTCGTAGATCACGGTGTCTCTCAACTTTAAACATTAAGGAACATTGCTGCGATTCTTAAAGGATCACGACTCGAACCATGCACATACGCGTTAATACTATACATATATATTTGTAATAATCGAAACTATATAATATTTACAAAACGGTATAAATTAAAACGAAATAAAAAAGAAAACAATAACGCTACTTAGTGATTGTAAAACACTTCGGCGTTCGGATTTGAAAACTATTCGACAATGTTCCTCTCGGTTGAAATTGGAATAAGCATATATCCTTTTAGGCACGTTACCCGATGATCGATGCCGTCGTTTTAGGAAACTAAAAATTTCGATACTTCTTTCGAATTAAACGCGATTCTGTGTCGGACGCAGAACGATCAGGATCGAAAACATTTTACATATACAGATTTCTGATCAACACATTCAGTTTTTTTCAGTTCTAACTGCTTGCCAGAGATCTAGTGTATATACATTGTCGTAACAACTCGTCGTTAATCAGTTTGAGCATAACAAGAATCGTTTTGTGCACCGGGTTCCCATTATTTTACAAACGAAAGTGTTTGAAAGCCGGCCTGCCGAAGGCTTAGACCCAAATCGTAATTCATATATATATAAAAGCTTGAATAATTTATATAAATATCTTTTATAAATAAATCGTTTAATGTATCTAAATATATGTACACTATATATTTCAATGAACTGCTCTCAACAGGTACACTCTTGTTCCAAGAGATATTGTGCACGTTAGAGGCATATTAAAAAGAGAGATATCAAATGTACAGAATTATCTTAGAGCCTGGTTATTTCGTTTTCTCTAGTAAAAGTTAATATCTTCTTAATAATGTATGTATATAACTGCAAAACTCAGAACCATCGACTACTACTTCGTTCATATCCGTGAACGTGACTCTGGTAAAGCTCGCTGTATCAATCTCTTACGATATAAATTGCCTAGATTACAAAACAACTGCACGTACGTCTCGGTGTACCAAGGTAAAAATGTATTAAGTCCTCAAAATAGAAAAAGGAGGCGGCCCAGCCTGCCTCATCATCATTGCAAAACTACTCAATCCCTCCTCACCGTTATTCTGACTACTCTGATTATTCTGCGACGAACTGTTCGGGTTTTTGCTCCTACCGCTATTGTGACTTTGCAAATGCTTCTTCAAGTGATCCTTCCTATAAAATGCCTTACCACACTCTGTACAAACTTGATTCTTACTACCTGAATGGATGATCATGTGACGAGCGAGATGCTCGTTACGTTTGAACGCCTTGCAGCACATGTTGCATTGATAAGGCCTGTCTTTGTTGTGTCCTTGCTTGTGACGATCCAGATGTTCCTTCCTCTTCAAGCTTGCACCGCAAATATCACAGATATGAGGCCGTTGCCTGTGATCTTCTAAATGCTCGTGCAACGCTTCTCTGTCCTCGAATTTATACGCACACTCCGGACAATGGTAGACTAACATACCTTTCGAATAAAATCATTCGTATTACGAATATAGAAAGATACGAATGACATGTCCTGTGATTCTTACCATTGATATGTTGTGGCTCTACTTCAAACTCGATCTTTGGCCGAATATCGTGACAGTTCGTCGAGTTATTGCTATTCTCCTCGTACTTGGATACGTATGGTAACCCTAGCGTACTAGAGCATCGTGCCAGGTATTCGGAGGTCAGCCTGAAGTCTATTTGTAAGGGATCGGTCATCGTTGCTGCGTCCACTTTCTGGATAGTCTGTGTGCCAGACGACTGGCGAGATATCTGTGAACAGGCCTCTTTGTTCCCACAGTTGTTCTCGTTTCTGTTCTCGTCCGTCTGTTGAACGTGTTGCCCTGGGTGCGCGGAGTACGTGTATCCGCTCATGTTCGGCTGGTTATGTTGATGGTTGTGCATCTCCGATGAATACTTTATGTTACGCGGATCATAAGCCATTTTTGACCACTCGACGAGATAGATCGCTTTCTCATTTATCTTTGAATGTAAAAATACTGAAACGAGAGATGAACAGAATTGATATTACCATCATTACGACAACAACGTGATGTATCGGGTAAGAGTTAGGAGAGATTGTCAGTAAACCGTTTTCGAGAGACATTGATCATTTAAAAAATTAACTTTTACATACTTTATCTGTCAAAAAGCTGGAGAGACGTTTCACTCCTTACAGATTATTATACTTAATATATAAAAATCGTGAAGAACGCGTTGCTTCAAGTACGAGGATCGTTTTACGCGTATTTTCACGCGAAGTTGAACATCGTAGTAAATTTTGTTGTAAATTCTTCACGAACAAGAAACTTTATTGAGCAGGTCAAGGGACAGGTCTCATTTACTATTCAATATCTCCGAGAAACCGATACGTTTTTAATGAGAATCCCGCATGATTCGAAAACAGAGATTGTTAACAATATTCGAGGACGCGAATCGAAATTACTCACATCTTAAGTGCAGCGTTAGCCATAAAACGAGCGCATCGCGATCACTGATCGCTATTTGTTTGTGTTGAGCTTGGCCATCTTTACAGATCAGCTGCTGCACGAATTCCGTATCCTTCTTGTAACAGTCTATTTATTTTCCAAAACCACACAACCCGGAAACGTGTACGACCGGTCGATTAATTCACGAACCGTAGTAAACGGAGTGAATCGGTCGACGAATTCTCGTTTGATCGTAACTACCGTAATTGTCCGATAGAATTTCGTCGAATGTGCACGACGATGCAATATGATCGCGATAGAAAACGCATACTGCATTCAAAAAAGGCGGCTATTTAAGGCATCCGATAAAAAGTTATTCTTCGGAGCGAAGATTTCAGGAAAATAATAAAGACTCTGAGATTAAGATAGCAAGCGTTTAACCACGGTTTTCATTCTAATTCTAATTATGATTCATTTAATTGCTTTAGGATCGAGATTAAACGTTGGTAGAATTTGAAATGTTTGACTCGGGTCAAAGTTCGAGATATTCAATTCCAGGTTGAGGATTCAAGAAATATAAAGATCGGATAAATGATACAATAGATTATTTAATGATTTTCATAATACAATCTTAATATCGTGCCGACGCCTCGTTCCATACGGTAAAAATAAGGAATTCTGTCGAGAATACGGGAACAACGTATAGGCGAGCGTATAATAATTGTATCGATAAATAATATTATTCGTATCGAACATCTATCTATTCACAATTCTCTAAAACGGATGAGCGCTATTGCTTCGAGTAAATTAGCACATCGAATGTATACGCAGTATATAATGAGGGGTGCAACGTAATTATTTGTTTCACTTTACACACCTGTACATACATTGGTAACAACGGTTTCGTCAATGCTCTTACATCAATAACGATATTACTTAATGATCTCGTCGCACTTTTTTATTAACCTAACGCGTATTTCAGCGTTAAAACTTAACGGACGAGTTCGTTCGCCGCGTCCTAATATGACGTTTGAATAAATGTCGATGCAAAATCAATTTCCATGCGAATATGAAGTCTGTCTCGAGGCAAGGCACACGGCAGAATCCTCGGGAGAACGAATTTGGTAAAGCTTTTGATAAATGCATTGTTCGTCGTCCTTTAAGTGATAACGAAAGCGAAAAGGAATACAGCGTCTTCTATTCGTATCGTATATGTATAGGTAGAGCTTAAACATGTTGCAATCGCGTTTTCTAATGCGTTCTACGTTCGCTATCCAGTAGTGCTCGCGTATATACGTTTATTTCGCATGCGATTTTTTCGTCGTTACAATAATATTATCTGCCTCGATACGTTCACGTCGGAATACATGCATACAAAGTTCGCCGAAACACACCTCGGGAAACAATTCGCCAAGCCATTTCCATTGCTCCTTCGAAACAAAGCAAACCCTGCGGCTTGTCACATCTTACAGGGTAGAAATGAAATCTTTCAATGAGCAAATTTAAAAATCAAAAGAAATTACTTATTCTTTTTATAAAAGTAGGCTGACTATAATTGGAAATGTGATCTTCCGTAACGCTGCTCTCTAATTTTAATTAATGACCTAACATCAATCCTGCGTTGTATATCAAACTACTAGATAACTTCTTCATTGTATTAGCTTTCTTATTAAAATTAATACAATGAACAAGTGTCTAGTATTTTGATATACAACGGAGGATTGACTCGAGGTCAGACTCTTTCTCTAAATAATCCGAATTAAGCGTGACGTTAGGTCATTTGGTTTATTCTAATGATAGAGTTCATTCTGGCACACGTCTTCAATTTTTATCTCATCGAGACGTACGCATCTTCACATTCTCGAAACAATATCAATACGTAATAATACCATATAATATGTAATACGATTTTACAGTCATCGTTAATAATCGTCTCGTTCACTGGTTAAACGAACATACATATATATTGACGGCGTCTGGTGTTTCACGTTGCATAGTCACTAACGCTATCGATGATCATAATAATAATAATAATTATTATAATAATAATAATAATAATAATAACAATATAATTAATATAGTAATAATAGCGGTATAACAATAACGCAATGGTATCGTAATAATTATGATGAAATAATACGGATAGTGATATATACAGCATGTATAATACGTAGTCGTTGTAAAGTTACGTGATAGTTAAAAGTAAAGATAGACACGCGGCCCGCGGTGTTTGATCGATTCGCATGGTACGCGTGGATCCACGATGGGAACAAACACGGGGTGGCTACGCTTTATCTGAACACCTTATTTCTTTGGGACGTACTAAGACCGAAGGCTGAATCAGACGGCATTCTCACAGACATCAACTGGAACGCTTTCAGTATACAATAACACAAACGAAACAACACCGATCCTTGTTATAATCGCGTTCATCGAACGACGCAGCCCTGTTTCGAACAGAAAACGTAATTAATAAATTCTCCTTACCAACTATAATAACTTATGAATGAACGTACTAGCGTGTAAACATTTTTAATATGCATGTTTCATGTATCTCTACTCTATCGAAGTTTATATAGCTGGAACTCTTGTGATCGTTCGTTCGATGTCCAACTGTCAACAATTTTTTAACAGAGACAGGCGTGTACCGAGTTATAATGCGCGTAACATTTATTCGAACAAACGGGAAACGCTGTTCGGCTATTCGTAAATCGTACAGATGTAAATATGTTAAAGTGCGTTTCGTACAACGAGAACCATTTTTCTGTATCCGCGGACGACCGCGTTTGTATCACTAACCCACTCGCTGTAAACTCACGGGGCACGTGTGTACAGAACGTCTTTTTATTGTCAATCCAATAATCTGCCATTATACTTTGCGTTTATACATGCTAATTTAACGTTAGCGATAGTGTACAATCAGCTACGAATTATAATAAGTGTCGTTATTTTAGAATTCGATACTGCAAGGCAATGGTTAACTTCGCTTTTTTCATCTTTTTACAAAATGTTTCACGACCGCTCTTTAATAAATCCAGAGCACCGGGAATGTCGCGTGATTTATAATGCTTGTTACAATGAAGTAGTATTCAACAACGATCTGGTTACAAGAAGAGTAATATCATATTTCCATTTGAATTAAAACTGAAGAGACTGACACACCCAAGACTGATAGATTTTCTCTCACGAATTCTCGAATAACACGTACACTGATATAACTGGTTCTCCCTTCGTTTCTATTTTCGTTTCACAATGATTATGATATGCAAAATAGTGTTAACAGTAAGCAGTTACATGAAATCGTAGTTTATGCGAATATTTTCGTAGTCTCTCTCCCAGCGTTGATCTCATAATACGAAATGTTTGCCATCCGAATCTGATTTCAATATCGAGTCGTTGTGCCCAAGAATGAAATCGAACTGAAATCAAATCGAAGAGGAAGTTGTCGCAACGAGGAAGTTCACGATTTCCTAGATTTCTCTTGCTTGCTCAGTTCAAGTACCAAAGCCAGTTCCTCGTCCTCCTGTTGCTTGCGTCTACGCCTCTCCTCCTCGGTCTTCAGACTCTGCTGGGACGCCCAGAACAGTTGCTCCTCTTCGCTGAGCGTCAGAGGCAAGGTACCGTTCCAAGCTTTGTCCATCTCGTTCTTCAACTTCTTATCGTTAAAGCCAGCTTTAGATCTACTGTGTGCTAAATCTTGTCTTCTGGCAGACTTTTCGCTCTTCGCGGAGAACGCCTCGTCTATGTCGATCGTCTTCGTTTTCGCGATCGAGAATGCGTCGGATTCGATCGTTTTTATGTTTCTGTTGTCGTCCGAGAACGCCTTCACAAAGTCCGCGTCGAACTTCCCGTTGTCGAACTTGTTCTTAGCCAGGGGGAACGTGTTGGAGAAATCGGTATCGAAGCTTTTCGTAAACGAATTCTTACGAGGAACCACCGCGGTCGTGCCGTAACCGAACGGGTCCAGCTTGCCCGTCGGTGCCTCATTCTTGTTCGCGTTAACGTCCTCCGTATCGTCGGCGAAGGGATCCGGTATGTTAAACGGGTCTTCGTACCGATAATCTCTGAATGGATCTTCCGTGAAGTCCGGCAGCTTTGGAGTTACCGTCGCGTGCGTTCTGCTCGTCGATTTGGGTGGTGCCGTTCGATTCAGTGTTGGTTCCGGCTGAAGCATTTTTTCAGTGGTCAATTTTCGTTTACTGAAAAGTTAGAAAGAATACCGCGAGAACCGGTGATTATCGTCAGGCTGCTGGACCATACGTGGCTGCTGTTGAATGTACTAAAATGTATCGAGTTGCAAGCCAGTCAAAATATTCGAGTTCATAAATGAAACGACACCGGTAGGATGTCTAAGGAAATTATTTTACAGATCCACGTTCGACTCGAATATTTTGCTCGAGTACGAGTAATCGAATAATTAAAAAAAATTGCCATGCAGTATTATAAAACGAAAATACATGTAATACTGGAACAAATAGAGAACAAATTAATTTGTAGACAGCATGCTCCAGGAGCCGGATCAATAAATAAACTGAAAACTGTGCAGCTTCTACCTAAATATAAAACAAAAAGTATATATAATTAATCTTTTTACATAAACGTATTTGAAATAATGATCGTTGAAATATATTACGGAACGAACTTTCTGTACCTATTTTTAAACGATATGTACAAGTCGTACCAATACATTTCGTTCTTTTCTTGAAAATACATGATAACGAATGCATAACGTACTGGGAGTTGACAAAACTGGGACGGGAGAGGATACGGCCAGGTCGATGTATGGGAACACTTAAACAGAAAGGAGGAAAAATCGTCTCATAATAATTGAAAGTGCTTAAACAAAATTACTTTCTCACTAACTAACGAAAGCGTAATTTCTAATCATATTAAAAATACATACCTTGGAGTCGAAATTTGCGAAATCTGCGAATCCGGTAGACGTATTAAAACTACTGCTATTATTGTTGTCCATGATGTCTTGTAGAGCAGAGAAAGGATCGGAGTTGGCGTTCGCGAAGGGATCGGGTGTGGGAGAAGGTGTAGGCGGTGCCGGTGCTGCTCGTAAAGGACCGGGAGGACCTTGACTAGGTCGCGGAGGAGCTGGTCGCGGCGGCGGTTGCTTTGCCTTTTTAGGAGGAAGGGCAGGACTAGGACTCTCTGGGCGAGGTGGTGCGTGAAGATTAGCAAACGGATCGTCTCCGAACGGATCTTTCGTTGCCTGAAAAATTTTATATACAATATTACGTAGACGAAAGGAGGGCCTTCTTCGAAATTCTGGTATATCTGTGACAACTTACTGCTGCTGCGTTAGCCTTATTATCAGTTCGTTTTCCATCTCCAAACGGATCGAATGGATCTTGTTTTACAGCGTTGTTATCATCGAATGCGCTGAATGGATCGGACGAGAATCCCTGTAAAAACGGTGGAAAGTTAAGTAGTACTACGTGATCGACGTAGTGATCACTTCGTTTGGAAAATCTCTCACGGTAGCATTTTGCGATGGGAACGCGGTTCCGAATGGGTCCGGCGTCGATGCGCTGAATGCTTCTTGAGCTTTGCTGGATGCGAAAGGATCTTGGTCGAAACCATCTACCGTCGTTCCGTTCGTGTTAGAGAATACGACTTCCTTCTTATTTTTATCTTCCTCTTTTTTCTTTTCGTACCTACGCGAATTTTCACAATCAGAATTACATTATGATCGACGCGGAGTCTTTGTATATTAAATTGCGTACTCTGGATCTTCGATCTCGGGATTAAATTGCAGACTAGTATCAGGTACAAGAGAGGCATCTCCTGCCGCGAGTGCCGAATCGTAAAGCGCGATCGCGTCACTCATCTGCCGTTGCTGTTCCTGCAGATGCGTGATTTTCGCTTTAGCTTGACAGATTTGCAGCTGAGTGTCCTGCAAATTCTTCGTCAACTCGTTTAATTGGTCCCTGCTTTTATTCTGTTGCTGCTCCAACTGTTGCTCTTCTTGCCGCAAACCTTCCAGTTCTTGCCTCTTTGAATTCAACTCATCCTCTTGGGCGCGCAACACTGATTCCTGCTCCTCCGCTTGCTGACGCAATTTGTCGACCTGTACATCGAAATTCGTAATACTAACATGTTTGCACAATAGCATTCATTCATATTTCTGAATACGTTAAACACATGTTGTTAATAACAATTTTAGAAGATACTACGATGTATATTTAAATACAATCACAGAAATTTAAGGCTCGAATCTCTTAAGCGATTTGTGTTACGAACTATATACTAGATCAAAGTCTCATCTATGCATGTTCTTTAGGGCAAATCTATGCTACAGCTATTCTAGCATGCGACGCAGCGAAGCATTACCTAGCGGATGTATGAAAA
>NW_017136637.1:426471-468241 GCF_001652005.2 Ceratina calcarata | reverse complement strand
CGGATCGTCTCCGAACGGATCTTTCGTTGCCTGAAAAATTTTATATACAATATTACGTAGACGAAAGGAGGGCCTTCTTCGAAATTCTGGTATATCTGTGACAACTTACTGCTGCTGCGTTAGCCTTATTATCAGTTCGTTTTCCATCTCCAAACGGATCGAATGGATCTTGTTTTACAGCGTTGTTATCATCGAATGCGCTGAATGGATCGGACGAGAATCCCTGTAAAAACGGTGGAAAGTTAAGTAGTACTACGTGATCGACGTAGTGATCACTTCGTTTGGAAAATCTCTCACGGTAGCATTTTGCGATGGGAACGCGGTTCCGAATGGGTCCGGCGTCGATGCGCTGAATGCTTCTTGAGCTTTGCTGGATGCGAAAGGATCTTGGTCGAAACCATCTACCGTCGTTCCGTTCGTGTTAGAGAATACGACTTCCTTCTTATTTTTATCTTCCTCTTTTTTCTTTTCGTACCTACGCGAATTTTCACAATCAGAATTACATTATGATCGACGCGGAGTCTTTGTATATTAAATTGCGTACTCTGGATCTTCGATCTCGGGATTAAATTGCAGACTAGTATCAGGTACAAGAGAGGCATCTCCTGCCGCGAGTGCCGAATCGTAAAGCGCGATCGCGTCACTCATCTGCCGTTGCTGTTCCTGCAGATGCGTGATTTTCGCTTTAGCTTGACAGATTTGCAGCTGAGTGTCCTGCAAATTCTTCGTCAACTCGTTTAATTGGTCCCTGCTTTTATTCTGTTGCTGCTCCAACTGTTGCTCTTCTTGCCGCAAACCTTCCAGTTCTTGCCTCTTTGAATTCAACTCATCCTCTTGGGCGCGCAACACTGATTCCTGCTCCTCCGCTTGCTGACGCAATTTGTCGACCTGTACATCGAAATTCGTAATACTAACATGTTTGCACAATAGCATTCATTCATATTTCTGAATACGTTAAACACATGTTGTTAATAACAATTTTAGAAGATACTACGATGTATATTTAAATACAATCACAGAAATTTAAGGCTCGAATCTCTTAAGCGATTTGTGTTACGAACTATATACTAGATCAAAGTCTCATCTATGCATGTTCTTTAGGGCAATCTAGGCTACAGCTATTCTAGCATGCGACGCAGCGAAGCATTACCTAGCGGATGTATGAAAAAAACAAACAAAGCTTTTTAATAATAAAAATAATCAGTACTTTCAGACTGGCATTCATATTAACGTTATAAATATTACGCGCAATTTGCGCAGGAGTTTCCTGCGTACAGAAAGATTGGAATGAAATCCGTGTGATTTTATTTCCTCGTTTTTATAGTTATTATCGCAGAAAGCTATTCCCAGAAATTTTATTGTACTTTGTTCAACAGACGTAGAGAGAGAGGTATAGATGAAGAAGTTGTAATTGGTATTTTATAGAAATGAGATTAAAATCTGTACCTGCCCTTCGATAAAAGTAGAAATTATCGATGTACCTTTTTTTGTTCCTCGAGAATCTTCTCCTCGACATCACTCAAATCTTTATCTACTTCTGTCTTCTACAAGCCAAACATAATAAAACCAAATGATAAGGAAAAAAAAAACTAAATTATTAGTAAAATAAAATAATATAACTGGACGTATATTCGACGAATCGGGAAAGGATTCATGATAAATAAAATAACATTTAAATAAACGCTGTACGATCGGATTTCTACGTGTCATGCTGATGCGATCTCTGCTAAAGTTTACAAGATGTTCAATAACGTACCTATGACAATATAACTTGCGAGTTGTAAAAATCGTAATACATTTAATTAATTACACGTCTTAACGAAAGCATTATATACAATTCACAGACACGCGTTCCTAACTTCGTATAGAAGCAAAGCTGCACATTCAGCAAGCGGATTACCTAAACGCGCGTGTGATACAATGAAAAACTCATGTACCTGAGCCTTCAAATCGTTCAATCGCTTTTGCGCCTCGCCCTTCTGATTTTCCAGCTGCTTCAACGTAGCCGCGAGCGTGTCCAATTCGCTTTGTAAACTCTTTATCTCGCCGCTCTTTATTTTTATGTCCGCTTCCTTCTGAGCTATATCCTGTTCCATGGTTTGTCTCTCCCTTACAAGCTCCGCTATGTCTTTGCTTATCATATCCAATTCTGGATTCGAGTAACCGGACACGTTGTTGTTCTCCTAAAGATCAAACCGAATTTCTTCATTTACACAGATCACAATTCTTATTCAATATATTCTAGACGCTACAAATGATTCGAAACAATTCTGATTATGATATTCTTTATTCTCACTACGCAGAACAGTTATAGGTGTAACATCATCGTTAATCAATTTATAGGTACAAAAGTGTTATCATTCAATATGTTCATTCTGAATTCTTCTATATATTCTCGACGAGTTTTAAGTTTGATCTTTTCAACATCGTCCGTGCCATACAGTGACTTTAATTTCGCTTTCCTCGCCTCGGTTTGTAACTGTTTCACGAGTGTGACGTTCATTAATTTCTCTCTCTTCAGAGCGGCTGTGGGAGACTCGCGCTTTATCAATAAGGGTGCGATTTTTATGCATTTCTCAAAACCCAAATTGTTATTGTTCTTACGGAATGAATACATAACGAATGTTACGTTCAAATTCGGATTGCGATCCCACGACACAGCTTTCTGAACGTAAAGTCTCGGATAAAAAACTGAGAATCGCGTGTCAAGCTTCACACAGAACGCCATGCAGTTAGTGTTACTCTTATATATTTATTATTTAACGAATATATCTATCGATTCTGCAGTGGGAATAAATTTGTGGAAGAAGTACAATGAACTCCGTAAAAAGATTAGCAAAGTGTTGAACAAAGAGCAAGGTGATACTCATTGCCTTTAAACACTTCTATAAATAATAGTAAAACTCGAATTCGTATCATCAAGGCAGTGAACTTTTACTCGACATCAACGAATACGAGTACCCAGGAGCTAACGAGACTCTGAGAAAAATACATGAAGAGTCGTGGCAGGATTATTACGACTGTTTGACGAAAACTTATAACGAAATCGGGTCTCAAAGGATAATGTATCCCATAGCTATCGAAGCTTTAGAAGGAACCCTAGTCACGTATGAAAATCGTTGTATTCTATCTTTCGTAAAATGATTGAAAAGTCAATTTCCAGATTGGACTGCCAAATATGTGTGTCACCCTTAGAGACGTACGCGAGCGACGATATAGACTGGTATTTCAATAGCTCTGTTGTCAATGAAGCGAGTAAACTTGTCGAAGAATCGGACAATACGTTCATTTCCCCGACTGATAGAACACTAATGATTTATAGTATTAAGGTATTCTTGAATACAAGTATTGTGTATTTGGACTGATAAAAAATCGTCACAGTCTGGACAGGCCGGTCAGTATTGGTGTCAATTGGGAGATTTATCATCCGTATCTTATCACGTTTCAATTGATACTGATCTCGATGGAGTGAAAATCGTACATCCTAGAACCGCGCCTAACATGCCGCACGCGACGATACCAAAGACTCTACCGGAATACAATTTAAACGTTCACACGACGTGGACCAAATGGTCTAAGTGCTCCAGATGTGGCGTCGTTGGTAAAAAGACTCGGTACGGGTACTGCACGATTTCCTCCCTGGAGAAGAACGTCGAGTCCAAAAGACAAAGTGCGCCGATTTCTGTTTTACATCGCGCACTATTGAGGACGTATTGGCTATACAGTCAATCCCAAAAGTTTATACACTTTAGAAACGCATTTTTTAAAAAGAAATCAGACGTCGGAAGAACATTGCTAATAATAAACAACAAAAAAAAATTTTCGATTTTTCCGAGATTTTTCCAAGGTGTTACCCCTTCAGATTTTGCGAAATTTTCGTTTTTTGCCAATAACTCCTAAACCGTTGAATCTACGGGAAAATTGCATCAGATCTTTCTTGTAGAGGACGACGAGATCTACAATTTCCATGTAAAAATTTTTTGCTAGCATCAATAGTTTACGAGTTATTTGCAAAAAACTGGTTTTTCGTTTTTCGTCAATAACTCGTAAACTATTGACAACAGCGAAGAATTTTTACATGGAAATTATAGATCTCGTCGTCCTCTACAAGAAAGGTCCTATGCAATTTTCCCGTATCTCCAAGGGTTTAGGAGTTATTGAGGAAAAACGAAATTTTTTTCCAAAAGTTCGCTGTTTCGACGCTGGGATGGTCGGATTTTGTCAACATCAATAAAATGCCAAATAATCATACGTAACTCGTTAAATATCGAAGTTAGAAGGAAAACAACTTATATAGCCAATACATCCTTAAATAATATCGATTTATAATAACGTTTAGCCGAAGAAGAAGAGCAAACAGAAGCTACGACTGAGAGTCAAGTTCTGGATGAAAGTGCTCGTGATAGAATTAAAGCGGTCCTACGTTTATTCAAGAATAGTATTCCTTGTAAAAGTAAATACCTGCCGAAAAAAGTTTTGAATCTGAGGGATATTAAAAATAGAAAAACAGAAATGATGATGCGTTATTGCAAGGTAGGACACACTGTAAATTGGAATACATTGGTTTCCTTATACATATCGTCTGCAGATAAAGTGTCCGGAAAATGTTGTATTTGAAATACGAGATAAAAAGGGAAATGTAATCGAAAGCGCGAATAATAGCGCCGGTGTATATTCGATGGTTCAAGGAATGCCTGAACCATCGCCGACAGTTGTACGGACAACAATTTATCAGAGACATGATAAAAAGGCGATCCTCGTCTGCCCAGGGTAAAATGATTTATAAAAGATTGAAGAACCACATACGTGTTGCTTTAAACTTTTCAGGAGTTTGAATACCGATATACCGATCACTTGGAAAGTTGACGATAAGATTTTAAATCCGTCTGTTATCAAAGAACAATCTGAAGGGAGAATTTATATCAATCCACAAATGCACATCATCTTTAAATCGTTAAAATTTGAAGATGCAAATATTTATAGGTAAATAATTGCATAAAAATTGTTTGAAACATTAAACGATCTGTTTAACTTTCCAGCTGTTGGCAAAAGAACGAAATAGTCGGAGTAATAAAATTAAATGTAACAGGCGAAATTGAACTACAAACGAGTCACAGCGTAATTATAGTCGGCGGTATCTTAATAATTGTTGTATTTCTGATCGTATTCTGGCGAGCATTCCTCGGTCGCAAACGTTTCACGATTCATTAACGATGACATGACGACGTTTTTAAACAACAAACAGTGTACTCACCACGACCGTTTCGGATGGTTTTCGCATAGAAGGTGGTACCATGTCGGGAGTCAGAGAAGCAGGTGGATCGATGCCTCGAAGTTTCTGTTTAATGAGCCACATGGCCAAAGCGAACTGTTCCTTGTTCAACTTTCCACTTTCGCACGTATCGCAAAGGCTCCTAGGAAATAAATTACCATTAACGTATGACTCGAGACCTTCGTATTCATTATTCACGATAACGAAAATTGATACCATATATCAGCTAGTACAGTCTGTTTAAGTCCGCTTTGAAGGAAGACATCTTTAATTTCAATACCCGAGACATATCCATCCATGTCCAAATCAGCTTGCAAGAATAGTTTCTCCGCGGCTATTTGATCCTGGGTCGAAACTACCCACTGCACGTTCGTCTATACAGATTGTGCGACAATCGTTGTATTAAATACAGAATTGTCAAGTTACGCTTTCGCGATGGTTTCAATACCTTGGCTGTATCTAAACCAGGCATACTCTTCACCGAAGGAACATTAGGTAAAGGTGGAATGGGTGGTGGAGCCGTTGTCATTCCACTCATTGGTACAGGAGATTTCGATACCGATGTCACGGTAGAATCTTTCCTTTTCCCAGGTGGCATTAACTCTGGTGGAAGTACACTTGGTATTGCATATTTCTCTAAAGCTTTATACACTAGATGCATAGCCTGCATGATAAGCAAAATAAATAACACGAAATTATATTAAAGAAATGGGAAAAGAAAATGCTTCATTACGATTAGATTGAGTCCGACGAAGCCAGCCTACTTACAACAACGAACTCGTGTCTATCCAGCATACCGTCTTTGTCCATATCGGCAAGATCCCAAATCGTTCCAAGCGTATCTAATGGAAGCTTACTGTCCATAAGGACACCCCTTACTTTGTTTCCAGGAATATATCCGTTAGACGGTTGTAAACTATCGAAGAGTTGGTCGTATTTAGCTCTTTCCGAAGGCTTGATAGACCAATCTCCATTAGTCACAGATGTTATTACCGGTAAGGTATTCACTACATTCTTAGGAGGTACTATAGGAATTTCACCCTGGAAATAAATCAGGCATGGAATAATATACTCGAGGCATCGAGTAATGGGAGAACTTACCATTTTCGGTGGTGGCACTTCCAAACTTAAATTTGACATACTAGGCTCTCTCCCTGCTTGGGCTAACGCGCACAGTTTAAGAGCGACGAAGAGACCAGACTTATCTAATGATCCACGTGACTGAGGATCTGCCATGTCCCATATTTTGCCTAATATAATGTCGCTCAGCTGGGATTTCTTAAGAAATCTCGCAGCTTCCATCGCACCGATTCGCCCATATCCATTTGGATCGACCTTCGAACAAATTTTTACTCGTTACAATCGTAACATATTCCTCGCATATGGAAAGTTAATCGTGTTTGAACCCGTAGAGATAAGACGATGGTACACCGAAGTACGTACGCAAAAGCATACCTGATTATAATAGGCTTCATATATAGCAGTATGGCTTCCAGCCACCTGTAAATAGAAATTTATTATGCCGATTTGTATTACATTAAGGATTCCTTCGCGTTACCAAGCAATATAGATTTTACATACAAAAAATTCATATGAATTTCAACCGCCGGAAATATGCGGTATATCACAACTGATATTTCCACGTATAGGAACGAACGTTTTAACATCGAATTAACACGTTTCATATCGTGCTGGTATCGACTATTATGTTACGGCTTCTTTTCTCTACTAATAGAGCGACGCGCGGGATACGTGTAATATATTTACCGTGCATTTATCAAACGATTACCCGTACTGTCAGAGAAGTTTTAAGTAATCGTCGATACATGCACGGACGTGATGCAATGATGTGCATGGCAAAGGACGATATTGTTCTTGCACAGGAGAAGAAGAGATTCGTCGGGAGGTCTTGTTAACGATAAACATAGCGCATCGAATGTTATACGAGGATAAAATTATAAAAATTATAATATACCTGCGTGGGTGATGGCAGGGCGGCCATACTTTCATTGAACACTGGTTCAACCAATCAGACTATGAATCGATAGTATGTCATATTATTTAACTGTTTTATTCAACATTTTGTAGACAAATTTTTATCGCCGGACGCGCTGACACGTTACCTCAACTATGTTCACCGTGTGAAATTATTTAAACGGGTAAATAAATGAAAACAAACTAATTAACAATACGGAAACACTTCAGCCTCTGCCGCACGCCGCGCTCGATTATCGTCTTCGAACTGTTCCACCTCCTTTTCACCGACTGATAATAATCATGCAAACTAGACTTTATGCGCACGCTTCCAATTCAAATATGAACGTTCAATCATTTCCAAAGGGCATGTACCAATTAAAACGCTTTATTATAAATAAACAGATTTTTTTATTACGAAATACACGAGAGTAATTAGGGTACTGTTGATAATCGCGGAAAAGGATTCTGTTTGGAGATGACCAATTTCTTATGCTGGTGAGATATGTATCCTTTAATTTTCCCTTCGTATATTAAATTCGCCACGATGCACTCCACCTCGTCGATGTTCACCTCGTCGGTGTCATCCGATTCCACTACTGCAGCGAGATATTCGATAGGGATCTGATGGGTGTTCAACACGAGATACACTTTCTTAAATAGATTCCTATAAGCTATTATTTTCAATTTCTCTACGATCAAGTAAATCCCTGCTCCGATGAAGAACGACTCGTGTTTCGCCATTACTTTCTCGAGATTCTTTAGATCTCCCTTCTTCACAGCCTCCATCAATTCCCCGAACTCCATCAAGTTGTACTTTGCCAACACGCCGTGCTTAGGCATGTATCCTAATAACATTTTCACAGGTACGAGATAAGTCAAAATCAGTCGTTTGTTCTTCGACGATTGTTTGTGGCAATGTTCGAACGCGTACGTGAGATGTTCGTCGGCTGAAAAAGCAAATTATATCATGTATACAACGGAAAAATTTCAAGTTCATTGGGAGAAACGCAATGCATTTTCAATGCATATTTACCAGCTTTGTAATCGCTGTCAAACATTGCTTTACGGCCTACGAAGAACTTGTACGTTATCTGTTGCGCTAATGCGAAATGCGCTTTGTAAGGAGACGATTCTATCGCTCTTATCAAAGGTCTGCATAGATGCAATTTATTAATACGAAAATAGATTTTTAATAATTGATTGACTAGCGCCAGCATGCCCCATCTTTTCGTATCGTCCTCTGAACTGCGATTGTCGCAGGCACAAACTCGAAAACAACCCATCAGACAGTCTGCACATTTCTCGAGGATCTCTCCAGGTTTCGTGTTCTTGTTGCTCTTCGAGTTCTCAGCACAAACTGCTAAAAATCTTAATTCTAAGCACATCACGTTCATAACAGGCAACATCCAATTCTCCTCTTTTTGCATTTGAAGGATTTTCGTCAGAGATTGAACTGCTGAACTTTGGTGATTATACATGGACAATGGATCGTCTTTGTTCATAGCTGCTACAGTTCTAAAAATACATGTTCCATTAAGAAATAGTTGAAACGGTTATAGAACAGTTTGTCTAGGTTTAATTCGTTTACTTTAAGTGGTAAAGTACTAGATCATCGAGAGGGGCAGACAAATGTTCCATTGCTTTAGTCATTGCTGTTTCTGATCCGATTTGTGGAATGTTTACATGGACGTGTCTTAAAGACAGGAGATCCTTAAATAAAAAATTAACATGAGAATTTACACTTTTACATGATTCATATTTTGTCAGTAGAAATATTTACTGCTAAACCCTCTCCGTCCTGATTTAGCCACATGCGTCTGACCTATTATGAACATAACCAGAATGTTAAAACTTCTCTGATCAACGAGGTGCATGTAATACTATTTTTAACGTAATACCTGCATTATATACGAATCCATTTTGCTATTGCTGGCTCAACGAGCCACCCTATTTTCATAAATGTCTTTCTGTTTCTAAAGTCAAATCTATCTTCTTAACACATTCGTGTTTACTTCTACACATGCAAAAGGTCCAATTGAGTCCAATCGTATTACATACACGTAGTTCTTTCGATTCCGTTAATTAGTCTTTTGTTCTCGTCACATCATTTTCATTCTAACAAAAATGATTTCCATATAAAATGGGAAATAAATAATGGGAAAATTAAATTAAAAATAGCCGATATTCTTAGAATTTCAATGGTGCATCTCTAGCTCCATTACACAAAGAAGCGAGTCTCTCTCGTGTTTCTCGGCAGATTGCATGCACTGTTCCTCTTTTTATATTTTATATTTTACATGACGGCATTGTTAAATAAAGGTACGAGTGAGAAATCGGGTAAAAAGATCTCTCGTTAGGCATGGAATAATGGAATTGGAACCGTTCGAGTTCGATAAAAAAATTCGGTAAAATTGGGTCCGGTTAGTTAGTGAATTTGAAATTTCTGGTTGTAAAATTGGCCATTCGTATGGAGCCTGATAAAGTACAGAGGTGGTGGCCCCCGGTCACGTGACCGAGCTGCGTTTTGAGCGCACTAACCAGGTACGAGGAAATTCGTTGTTTTTTTCGTGATTTTTCGCGCGCCACGGCCGAAAAAGCCGAGGCGTCGTGAATTTCGCTTGTTTCCGACTCCGGACGTGACCCTCGAGCACGCAAACAACGCTTACAATAACTGTGAGTTACTTGCAAATACTTTGACTTGATCGTCTCTGGGAGATCTATCGATGCTCCACCGCGGCGATGGTTGACAAGCCTTCCTCGCAAAACCAGAAATGGCGTCTACCGTGCACATGGTCTGCGGGAAATATTCCATCACAACGTCTTAGTAAACGAATATCAGGAGTATAACGTATTTCTCCACGGCCGATCTATTTATCATCCGTTCGAAGAATTTTCACGACTCGTTCACGAACAACAACGCAACGGACAAGGTGTTTTTTGTGATGCGCCCGATTAAATCCTTCTTCGTCATATTCTCACCGCGCACGTCAAAATTCATCTTTTTTTTAAATATCGTCGCTTCGTCGCCTTTCGAAACGTTCCGTGCCGCGGAGGAGCAATTCCGTGAGGATCCACGGTGGTCTCGGCAATTCCTCGGATCGAGTGGTACGATCGTACGCAATTTCGCGAAATTTGTGAACAAGACCGTCTCACGTATCGCCCTGACGCTCAGTTTATCCGCTCTTCTTTTCGACAACCGTTTTAGGGAAAACGTGACTATTTTAAGAGATACTTGTTAAATCGTTCGATTCTCTATTTATCCTCGTTGGTCGTCCCTAACCTTCTGCCCCTTTCTTCAGGAAGCAGTACCTAGTTTCCCTAAATTTCACGTTGACGTGCTCCGGATCGCCTCTCACATTTTTTCACAATTACTGTTTGACGTTAAACTTTAAATATTTAGTAAACACTCGGGTACATCGACGTGTTAATTGTTCTTCATCTCTGAGTTATTATCATTGAGTGCTAACAGTAAAATGGTTCTAGCTTTTGATATTATATTGTTGTGTATTTTATTCTTCTCCACATTTCATGTGCGTGTGAATTATTTTCAAATCATATACTTCCCTTGTGATGTTGGAGAACATATTTTATATAATTTAACATTGGTGTAATTCATTTTCCAGTTGTCTTCGTAACGATGATGAAACATAATTGAATATTACTATAATTTTTATAGAAATTAATATGAAAGTTCAGAACTTGTGTATTTGGACATTAGTTTTAGTTATATAGGCATTTTTCTCATAGGATAGATTCATATTTAGCATTATTACATAAATGAATGTTGATTGAATTTGGGGATTATATGCGATTTTATTGTCGATATGGTAACGTTTCTGCACATTTAACTTGAGGGATAAAAGTAAATTTGGAACATTGGTAGTTGTCTTTTATGCACAATCATGTTTCATTGTAGCCAATTATTGCTCTTTTTTGTTACAGACTGTAAATAGAGAGTGTACATAGTGTGATAGGTGAGTGATATAGGTGTGTGGGATTTTAGTTGGCAATGAGTTCAAGCAACAAATCGGTGTCCTCTGGTGGGAGGAGCACCAATAAAAATAAATCATCACACCAGCATGGGAAATCGGATCATCAGAAATCATCGGATTCAATAAAACATGACAAAACACAGGTCAGTAGATGCTGTCTCTTTGTTCACCAAACGTTGCCTCGGTTCACCTTGCAATCTGTATAAAAAAGCATTTTATTAAAAACTATGGCGTTCCAGCCAAACACTGCTCAGATGCGGCATGCACAAATCATCGACACTAGAATGGGCGGCGGCGAGGATCCTGTCTTGAAAGAACGGATCAAGCAAGTCATGGATATGACCAGACGGTCGGAGGACGAGGTCGTCATGGCTTTACACGACAGTGACGGGGACCTGGATCGCGCCGTCAATGATCTTCTCGAGGGGGTGAAAACAGAATGGGAGGTGAAGAAGAAGAAGCCTCGTCAACCTGCCGGCTCGAAACAGAACATGGATACGTCCGGTGGTCAAGACGAGACCGGCGATTGGGACGAGAGACGTAATCAACGGTCGGGTGGCCCTCCCCGTATGCGTGGCCGTGATAATCGTGGATGTACGTTTGCTGAAATGTGCATTTAAAATATCGTCATTGATAAATTGCCGTTTTACAACTTGGTCGATATCTCAGGGCGTGGACGGGAAAATAAAGAGAACGAGAGAAACATGGAGGACGGTGTCCGCGACGGTAGTTACAGCGGTAACAGAAGGGGAAGAGGCGGTCCGGGTAGACCTGGCCGAGGTGGACGAGGCGGAGTAAGGGGACTCGGTCCGCGGACGTTCGCTAATCGCAACGATCCTGGATCCGGCTCGTCTGCTCACAGCTTTAACCGGTCGATCGATACCTGGACAGGCAACGAGGAGCAACAACAAGCCGCTCAGGAACCAAAGATGGGTAAGTTTCGCGAATTCATAATTGTGAATCGCCCTCGCGACAAGTCGTGGTCTCACGCACAAAACGCAAAAATGTACGAGTAGATGCGTGGAACAATTTGGATTCCGCAGAAGACTGGGATAACGAAGAATACACAGGTTCGTTAGCAGATACGAAGGTTTTCACGCCAAGTACGACGGTGGTGGACGCTCCGCCAGCCACGGAGGAGCCAAGAACTCAGGATATCCAAGGAGTGCAATCGAATCAGAGTGTAAATTTGTCGCTACTGCAGCAGGAAGTATGTAACGTATATGTATGTTAATTTGTCGATCGTCCCTCGTGTGCACAAAAGATATTGTTTTTCTGAAAGGAATTACCAAAATTGACGGAAATACCAGCTATACAACAACAAACTATAATTCAACAATCTCAGCAACAGCAACCTGTACTGACTTTACCAACGATGCAGTTGTCGCAACAACCGAATGCTATAAGCGGCGGCGTATTAACGGCTGCCCAAACACAGTATCTAACTCAGTTCACTCAACAGTCGAGCGAGAATTTAAAAACTGCTGGACAAACTACGTTTTCCTCGTCGATATCCAACCAAGTAATTGAACACCTCAATTGCAAATTTACGTTATCCAGTTACGCTTGAAATCGCGATCGTTAACGCTTTTTAAATGTATCAGCCTCAAAGGCAGACGAAACAACGTCCGAGAGTACCGCCGCCGTCAAAGATACCGTCGACTGCGGTAGAAATGCCTGGCGACGCTGTCAACAGTGGCATTGGTTTCCTCGACGTCCAATTCGGTGCACTTGAATTTGGTAGCGATTCGAGTTCCCTCGACGGCTCTGCGAATGAGAAGTATAACTCGGCTAGTAATACGATTCCTGGCGTAGACGTGTCTTCTACTACGAATACTGTGAACACTGCCAATACGAATAGCTCTTTGGACATTGAAACGACGCAGCCGTCGTCGACGACACCTTTCAACACTACTTCTCAAATGGTCAGTTCACTTTATCGAGATATCGACAAAGTTGATTCTTTCTGTTAAATAATTCTCTCAACTTGCAGTTATCGAATAGCGACAGTTTACCAGCATCGAGCGAGCATACGATAAACGCTCAAACGTTCACCGCTCGCGGCAGCAGTACCGGACAAACGTTAGACATAACTAAACAGGATTTCACTTCGCAAGTCTCCCCGGGAAACGCGCCGCCGTACGGTACGACGACTTATCAGACGCAGAAGTCATCGTTTCAAGCACCCTCGGCGACGCCGAGCACCTACAACGCCTACTCCACGAATGCTCAGTCTGCTCAATCGTCGTATCAGAGCGCGTCGGGCACGAGCGCCAACAGTTACTCGGCAACGGCGACCGTCACTCAAGCAAGTTATAACTCTTCGTCGTCGTTTCCACAATCTAACACGTCGACTTTTAGTCAACCATCTCCTTCCGCGTCTGCATCCGCAACTTCTGGTTACAATCAACCGACAACTACGAATCAGGTGACCGAGATGTTCTTGATTGGAACGACTTGTATGAAAACAGGAACGTTAAAGTACGTTTTGTTAATAGGTATATCAATCTGCAAGTGGATACGCGCCTACGACGACGTCCCAGTACCAGGCACAGTCCGTAGCTACGAATACCGTCTCGAACAGCAGTACAGGCTATCAAACGAGCGGGTACCAAGGATCGTCGTCGTTTCAAACGACTCCGCAAGCTTATCAGCCATCCGCTACTAGCTTCACCTCGCCCATTACACAGTCTTCTGCCGCTTATCAAAGTGCAGCGCAATCCGTAAGCATCCTGTTCTATACGTATAGACGTAAATCGGAATATTTATATATGTAATATGGTCGATCTGATTTGTCGACAGATATACGGAAGTGCATACGGCACGTATGCCAGTCAGCCGCAAACCGGATCCCACAATCACAAATTGAACAGTAATACCACGAAAGATTCTCAGTACGATAGTAACACGACGACGTCGAACAACTCTCTTGCGACTACAACGGCGCCTACGCTGGGCTCCGCTTCCGTAAACAGTTCACAGACTAAAGTAACAAATTCCAATGGTACGTAATACTCAACTTAAATCGTTGTGATATGATCGAACGGAAATGAAATCAGTTTTATCGTTTGTAAAGCAGTCCCGAAGAGTACATCGAGCGGCGTAGTAACGGGTAGTAGTGGAACTGGAAACATAACTGGTGGTGGTGCGGCTGGCAGCATGACTCCCGTGCTGAGCCACCAATACATCATGGGCCAGGGTGTACCTTACGCGTTCCAGCAACCAGTGTACAGTTACGAAGAATTGCAGATCCTGCAGCAGAGAATGCAACACATGGTCAGTCACTGTTCAATTTGTTTTTCAACTACAAGTTGCTTCGCGTCGAAAGCAATTTGTACTTGATTCGATTCAATTGCTTTGAAGTATCGTACATCGAGGAAAAACTTTTATACGTATCGTGTATCGTGTTTCTTGAGACAGTAAACAGATCTCGGATGTACTACTATGAAGCGTGCTACTATATCTTATGTTATGATTATTTAGTACGAAGAATGCTCAAGTAATATTTCTTTAATGCTTGGTAGCTGCTCGTTATTTCTATATTACTTTTTCTTCTTTGAACAATTATGAGTTGTTCGTTCACGTCTTTTACAAGATGGCACAAGAAGTTTATTATATTTTTTATAGTGGGATGTTTCGCATCAGACGAATTCTTCTTTTCTTTTATTCCCGATACAATGTTTAGTAGGCAAGTAAAACTGCGATCAATTTGAGAGGAATGATGTATTCATTTTAATCGCAGACTCACTGTAGCTCATGTTCATATACATCTCTCGTTCCCTCCGTACCAGATGTTAAATATTTCAAATTACACGAACGTACGTTCTTTCACATGGTTAAGTTGTACCTTATTTTAAATACATTTATAAAAGAGACTACGAGATCACGTTCAAAGGTACGACATAGGTACAACGCATGTTACCTGCCCTGAAACCCAGTACGCGTAGACTTAGATATTAGTTAGCCTTCTTGTATTTGGAGTACACAGTGTATGCATGTAGTTTTGTGTTTGGCCTTCCTGACTAACCTGCAGCCAACTACTGGTTACTATGACGCGGCGTTGGGCTATCAGACAACCGGTCCAGCTACCAGTCTCGGTGGCGGACGAGGAGATGGGCTCTCCGGTGTCCAAGGTGTCCAAGGAGTGCAAGGCGTACAAGGACCCTATACCAGTATTAGCGACGCTAGGTTCGCCAGAAACGATAGCAACGCGTCCCCGGTTCCGTCGACTATGTCGCAACAGGTGAGACTCCGAACATACAACGCGATTAATATAATATGAAGTGATTCTGGACGAAATCGATTCGTTATTCGCAGACTGCTACGCAGCATCAACAACCAATGATGAACCCTGCTCTTCCACCGACTTACGCATACTTCGCGTACGGTGGTGGAATAATGCCAGGCGGCTTTCAGTATGGAACTCCTGCCATTTATCCTGTAAGTTAGAATCACGATTGATTCAACGAAGATCTGCTCAAGATTGATTTATCCGACGTTTACTGTAGCAGATAGCCACTGCTGGTAATGCCGGTACAAACAGTGGTGCGTACAGTGCTAAACCAGGAAGCTATGGATCGGGATATGGAGCGGGTGCTAGCTACGACGCGTTAGCGTCTGCCGGCCCCTCGAGCGAGTACAAAGGAGCTGGCAGCAGCTATTCCAGTACGCAGAGCGGTAAAACGGGAACGTCTACTGGGAACACGAATACCGGTGGATCGTCTGCGACCGATATAAGCGCTACGATGTACGCAAAGAGTCACGTAGCACTTGGTAAAGTGAACGTAAGTATTCTCGTAGGATCGAAAGAATCGTTTAACAATTAGCTCCAGTTAGGTGTACAAGTTTTCCGCGTTATTTTAGTCGTACGACAAACAAACATTTCATTCGGCGACTCCCCCGCCGTTTGGTTTGACTGCTGGTAGTCAAAACGCTGGTTTGCCTGGTACGTACGGGACGCCGCATTTGTTTATCCCGACTATACCCCATCAGTTGCATCAGCCGCTTCATCAGGACGGCGGCAGCAGTACAGGCCAAAGGTCTAACACGAGTTCCCAGAACAAGGCCCAAGCGAAGCCTGGTTACAGTCAGAGCTACTGGACGGGAAGTAATTAAACACACAGTTTCGGACTGCGGGACGGAAAATAATAATATGAGAGAAACATGATTTCGGACTACAACTATGCAACGTTCACCACTGTGATACACGCTGGTGCGAAGATACGGACATTGACATAAATGATACAAAGGACACGAGACGAGATGATGGTTTTTTTGGTGGAACTAAATAATCCTGGTATGACACGAGTTACTATAAAATGTAAGATGAGTTTTAAAACGTGGAAGGATTAAGCAATTTTTAAAGATATTGCGTTCAACGGGATGGTTACATATTTCTTTCACACATATAAATCTTATACAGTAATTAGTTTAAAAGATGGAAGGAGAAAACGTTACAACTCTCTCTTCTAATTAGTCGTATTAATTTCATTATACTCGTAATATCTCGATATTATGTTGGATTATTAAAAAAAAAAACATGAAAGGATCCTTCAACATGTTGTTTTACTTATAATTTTTTAATTGCATTAGAAAGTCTTTGGTGTGTACAATGCAATATATATGTTTATGTATAAATGTGTTTCCTTCGAGCAACAAACGTGGTATGCGAAAGGGAAATAAAATGGACAGTCAAAGCACGTAGCACGGATAAAAAAAATTGCATAGTTCTTCCAAAACAATGAGGCGCACTCGTGCCAAATAAATTTATAGCGTTTGCAACGTGCGAGAGTCCTGGACCGCACGATCGTACATAATTGAGAATGCCCGAAACGCTATAGAGGATGAAAACAAGTAAGAGGAAATGAAAATCAAGATTTGTGTAGATCTCGTGTGAAATATTGAAAAGATGATTTAGAAGAGTAATTGACTGTTAAATTTACTCCCGATCTCCTATCTGTATACTACTGTGCAATTGCGAATATACTGCATCGACTGCAAAGGGTGATAGTTTTTTTGTATGACGTAGGCATCTCCGTTCATTAACATCTAAAAGTGCTTCTTTACACAAAAGCAAAGAAAAAAGAGGAAGACAGAGAGAGAGAGAGAGAGAGAGAGAGAGAGAGCACCTCGTTCGCTACGAAACATAAAAACTGTATTACTGTAAATTACAATTATTGTATGTATTTAACCACGGAAACATCAGGTATATAAAGTTATAATCGTCATAACGTTGTCACTTTTCGTATTTAAAGAAAAATGAAACGTGTGTATAATCACACTGATTTTCGCATTACTGCGCTCTCATTCATAATATACATAATAACATTTGATTCGGTCGCCTTGCATTTCTTTTAGTTACCAGAATTTTAAAAAAGTTATATTTTATTAACAAACGTATAAGCTACTAAACCAAAAAGAAAGAAAAATGAAGATATCGTCGACTTGTGCTTTTCTTTTTTAAGAACTTTGATTTGAAAATAAGAACGGTACTTATTTAATGTATCTTACGTTTACGAAAGCGGCGTAACAGATTAAAGAGTGCCACAAAAAATGAACGCTAGGAAAGAGAACGCGGAGCAGAATTCCCGAGTAATTTTTCTTGTGGTGCCTTGAATAAAATTTCAAACGACAGAGTTCAAACACACCTGCTTTTTGCAGTACTCTCACATAGACTTTTTACAATCCTTTCATACTTGTAAGTTGTATTATCTAAAACTTTATTGATATATAATTAACTTTTACTAATTCCTCTATATCATCCATGTAATTTATCTTTCTAGAGATTAATGGTTGACTCCTTCTAGTTTATCATATTAATCATTTTCATTTGCGGAGTATCGTTTGTCAGTTTTTTTAAAATTCATGGAGTTCGAAGTGAATTTTGAATCGATCATCGTTCGGAGAAACGTTTAAATAATTTATATTACTATCTAATATAATTGTATAAGCTGTAAAACGTTATCTTTAAATTTATTACTCAAGAAACAAGCTCTTCGAGATATAGGAGAAATTTAAGACACGTGTTATGAAGATTTCAACTTGATGTTAACACACAACATGTATAGTTCAATTAATATTACGTGGCTACGTCCCAAGTTCTTCGATTTCTTTCTTTTTTTCGTTTTTTTTTTTTTTCTTTTTTTCATTTTTCCTCGTCTGATTCGTATTCATTTCTTGGATCTGCTTTAACAAAACTGTAATATTTGTTAATACGTAAATAAAAGTGAATTTTAGTTGATCGAAAGTACTGACTACTTAATAAACTTAATTGTTAAACTTTACACATAAAAATCTCAGTCGGTCTGCGAGCCTGCACCTTTTGCATTTTCGTTTTTCTTAAAGATAAAACTCTATAAACAAACGTCGATGTTAGTGTACCGCTAATGAGCATTCATAATGATATCGTTTCGACAAGATATCACGGATATATAAAGTGGAAAAGATGTAGTCGTCGAATCCGTCTGATGAAATGAAACAGCCGTACTGTTACATTATCTACGCTAAATTAGATACATATTGTACAGTTATTAAATAATCAGACAGAACGATCTAAATCTTAATTAATGCAAGTCATTCTAGAGAGGATTACATTTCTGCATTGTGGATAGCAATCATTATTACCGAGTAATTTCTATCATTAAGAGGTAAACGAACAAAAATACATGTAATATGTGCGAGTAAAGTGTTTTCACGAGGTGCTGTTGAAATCTTTACGATCTAGCATGCGTGTACCATACGTTTGGGAATAAAAAAAAGAAAAGAAACAAATTGTTTTACCGTATAAAACTGTACCAAGTACAACCACTGATTACGAAGGGAGAGAAGTAAATAATTGTAAGTAAAATCTCGTTAGCGATTGCATTATACATACGTATGTATACATATATAAATATATATATATATACACGAAATTAGACGACGTCGATACGGATGATAAAATACGTTTGAAAATCACGGGAGACCAAATGTAGAATAGTTCTTTGAAACAAGAACAAAGAGAAACTGTAAATCTGTAAACCATAAAATTACTTGACGAGGAGATGAACGGATCGATCGTGTCGACGACAATGATATTCCCGAGTATAATACGGATTGTTCATCCTGATTGTACAGGGTGTTCTTAAAATGTTTACTACCTAATATTAATAACTTAATTAACGACTTTCGAATATTGTGCTATATAAATCAAGCTTTATAAATATACGTATGATTTTAAATGGTTGATAAACGCTCTGTTATCATTAAATTAACATATCTTATTTTAAACGTTATCAAACTCATACTCACGTTACGAAACCTTATTTATCGGATTACTATCACTGTATTTTATGTAAATGTTTCGTTCGCTTCCTAGTTTATATAAGAACTGCTGTTATCTGCGATTTAGCTTTTTCTGTTACGGTACTTGTCGCGGCAATCATGTAAATTCAAAGGTATGTTTCGAGCACTCACATAAGTTACACGGACATTTAAATACGTTAGTAAATTTGTATAAAAGATCTTTGGGATATCCTTGCACATTGAACATACGTATACTTATTATAAACGTACTCGTGTATTAATTAAGAATTCAAGGGATTTGTAACGATTTGGAAATAATCAAGTACGTACTTTTCTTTCATCATATATATACACACACACACACACACACACACACACACATATATATACTTTCGAATATCTCGCACTTGGTATATATATATATCTCTTGCTCAAATCAGTTAGAGAGCAACTAATATATATTAAATACGGTGTATAATGAGAGGAATAGAGAAAGGAAATATTCTAGTAAAGTAGGGAAAAGAATATGCGACACGAAAACGTGAAAACTTTAAGGAAGCAGTTCGTTCTTATAACAATATTATTAAACAATTAATAATTTTTGTATTTTTGTCAAGTATTAATCTATCGAACGAAGATGCAAAATGCATTGCGCCATTACTGCTATTATATATAATTATTAAAAAAAAAAAGGAAATAGCTACTGTGTATAAATATGAATATCTAAGAATAAATGTATTAAAAGAACCCTGTGACATAAATACATATTGTGTATAATAATTTACGTAACTGATTATTATACGATTCACGGAAGAATTCTTCGACATATTTGAGAATAATTATTAAATGAAAGTAGTATATCGATCGTTGTAATGGTATCGCAGATTTTAGAGAATCGTTATTCTTTTAAATCATTGATATCAATAAAGAAACACTAAACGATAGAAGACAAGGGATGCAGTTGAGGAAATTTAAGGATGTGTTGGCTATACAGTCAATCCTAAAAGTTTATGCACTTTAGAAACGCATTTTTTAAAAATAAATCAGACGTCGGAAGAACAATGCTAATAATAAACAACAACAACAAATTTTCGATTTTTCCGAAATTTTTCCAAGGGGTACCCCTTCAATTTCTCCCAAATTAGTAACTCCCAGTGCGCACGTTCGAAAAATCCCACGATGTACCCAACGCTGTTGATACCCAGCTGTTACTGTTAAATCATTTGGTCTTTGTTTCAAAGTGTAAACAGAAAGAGGACGAAAAGGAAATACAGAAAAGGATTAATTATTGATTCATCATTTAAGGAATGATTATAATGTTGATGAATGATGTTATGTGAAATCGTTTGGGAAGGGTTTTAGAACAGGTTAAATGTCATTGTCACAGAGGATGACATCAATTGTGAATTAAATAATATATTCCAGAATTTAAAAATGATTACTATGTGGCATCAACAAGTGTTCGCACTTGATGCCAAATACAATGCACAACGTGCAAACAAACTACCTACGCTAGGTTCGTCTTCGACACACGCTGCGTTATTTTCTAAAGCAGTACGTCCGATTTTAAGAAGAATATACTTACAGGAATCCTTTATATTCGTCGTCGAAATCAACTGCTCAAAGAGAAATTCAGTAAAGATCCAAAGATCCGTGAGAGCTACTTGAAACTGAGGTCGAAGCTATTGTCCCTACGCTACGGCGATAATTTAGAACAGGCCAGTTTCAGTGGTCACACGTCCGAGGATGAGAGATCAGAAGTTAAAACGAAGCTTCAGAGCACGCAACGAAAATCGACAGCAGAAAGTTTTGCATTCGATGGAGTGCATCACGTTTTCGATCAACACAGTGCACCCGTGATGATGCTGAAATTCGCGAACAACGATAGGTCAAAGTTATGCTGCGCATCGTTGGACGGGTCACTGTCTATATGCGATGCCATCAGCACACCTCCTAAAGTGATAGCTTTGCTAGAGGGTCATAAGAAAGGCGTTACTGCGTTAGACTGGAGCATCACCAATGATCTAATAGTTTCGTCGTCTCTCGATGGTACGATACGACTCTGGAACGTTCTCCATATGGAGAACTGTCCGACTTGTTTAAGGGTGGTCAACGACCAACAGCGTGCAGAAGTTCTGTGCTGCGGGTTTGTACCTATAAACAATAACTTGGTAGTCGCTGGAAACTCCCAAGGACTTGTACAGATCTTGAATATATCAACGGGTATATATACCCGCGGTGGATCTTGCAAGATTGGTGGAAAAGTTAGTCTCTCCTGACATTAATCCTACGTCGTGTATGTATTATACTAAATATTCTGTCTCAGATTTTATCGTTGACTTGCGAAGGTAGCGGTGGTTCGGTGATATGGGTCGGAACCGATAGAGGAATCGTCATATCGTTTCAATTAGAACCGGGATCAGGTCGATTAACGAAATTGAAAAGGATATTAGAAGCTGGCGGGATGATAACTAGTCTCTCTTGGCGTTCGTGGCTTTCGAAGGATACTCCTTGTCCAGCACTGTTGGTCAGCAGCGCTTGTAACATGGTGCTCCTGTATCACATCGTCGACAATCAGGGATCGTTGTCTCTTTGGACGAAATATCCGATAAAGCACAAGTAATTCGTGATTTTCATGACCGCGAACAGAGTGATCATGGGACTGTAAACAAAATGTATCTTCCGTAGACAATATTTCGTGCGGTCTACGTTCTGCCCGCAAATGGAAACGTGTTTGATAGCCACCGGTTCCGAGGACGGTACGATACACCTTTTGGATTCTGCGAGGCAGGGCAAGGCAGCTAAAATCAATCGATTACAAGGACACGCGTCGCCGACGCTCGCTTTGTCCTTTAATTACGATGAATCTCTCCTCGCGTCCGCGGATATTCAGGGGCTCATCATTCTATGGCGTAATCGTCAACGTCATATATAAATGTACAAAGGTGAAGTGATATATTTTTTATAAAAATGATTGTCGTCTAGGTAAACATGTTTGTAATAAAGTTTCATCTACGTTTCAAACCTCGAGCAAATCGGTGAGACGTGGGAATGGGATGAGACATTTTTCTCTACTCCAAATAAAAGTCTGCTTCGTATAACAATATATTAATTATTCTCTATTAATATTGTATGTGTTATAATGAGCACAGAGTTAGCGTTACTAGCAATAATAAGAAGAATGACAATAATAATAAGAATAATAACTGTAGTGGTAGTAAAATCGCGTAATAGTAGTTTTACATGTTTTCAAAGTTCACACATGTCGATGAAATCAGAGTGTATATATCGATACAAATACCAAACATTTCTATTTCTAATTCTTTCTAATTTTGTTGCTCGATGGTTCTCTTCTTGTCATGGTAACGTTGAAAATTTCCTAATGTATTTTCGTTAAAAATTGCATAGCGTTTGAATAATTAACAAGTATCAAGTTATCATTGGTATTTGTTATTCTCATATTCAAATAAATACTTGCATATCGTGAATCTAATATTTAATACTATGTTCATAATAAACAATCGTTCTTGTGCACTTGGATTTCACGTAACGTTCGCCAAAGTATTCTATAAAAAAGGATATCGTGTAAACGTGAAAAGCTGCTGGGAAGGTAACACACGTTGAAATATTTATCAAACGTTGAAAAATAGTATGCGATAAATTACGGCAGCTTGTCTTTTGTGCTACTTTGAGGTCTCAATTGAATTCGGGAAATTAAGTGAAATGAAAGTGCACAAAATTGTGCCCATCACAGATCCTAGTAAAAGTAACAAGTATAATATACATTTATAAAAAATTATTCGTGCGTGAGCTATTTATACATTTCCTTACTGATAATAATTGAGACTCGGTTTAATATTATTACCGTCCCACGATCGACACTATAATACTTTTTATAGTAGAGAGCTGGTTTTCTACAAATGTAACTTTTAATATCAAGAAAAATATCGTATTTAAAGGTAACAATGATCGAAAATCAGTATGAATAATCATCACCGATAAAAATAACAGTGACTTACTCGAGTCCTACTCGTCTGATAACGATTACGTTACTGAACAATGTTTAATAATAAATATGTACAGATACGAAGTGAAAATTACTAAACAGTTTTTGATATAGCCATTAAAAGTCGATTGTCCGCTAGTCGAGTCAATTAATAATTAATGTTCACGGTACTCGTTTTATCGCCATCAAGCTGATCGTATCAAAAATTATATCAACATTAAGCTCTATATCCCGTTTTTATACAACAAATCAAAATAATATAATACTATAGACAATCGATCGAGTCTCAGCCGCAATAAAAATTTGCTACGTCTTATGTACAACGATTCGAGATTCATTAAACAGTGATCTCGTCGAGCAATCGCTATGCTTTTTGCAATGAAATTAGTTCGGACGGACTTTAGCTAAATTATCATTCTTTTAACATTTTTTACTATCGTCTTCGAGACACATTACTCGCGCGTCGAAACACTACACTTGTCGATAGGCTCGATTTTACCTTGGCTATCACATTGGGCACTTTTCGAACAAGTCGAGTCGATAACATCTTCTTGTTGAACGTCTTTAGGAGGCACCGTTGGTAACGTATTGTAATCCGAGGAGTTCGATAGAATATGTTGGTCCTGGGTAATGTCTGTACTCGCCGAGATTTCCGAAACCTTCTGTTGATCAAGCGGCCGTTCCATCTGTTCGTCGTCCTCTTTTGCTTGTTTAACGGAAACAAACGGTGCGCCGTTTAAATTCAATTTCAACCGATCCCTGGTATGTCTCAGTTCTCCCAATTGATACTGTTGAATCTGACCACAATCAGTCAACAATTCTATTCCGTTCTGAGATACTACTTGATGATCGCCGCCGTCTACTTCGTCCCGGTCTTTGTTCGCGGACGTCGAGGCACCAGGAAAAAATTGACTCACATATTTACTGTCGCTAGTTTGAAACTGAAATGGACGATTTGAACTGCTCACGAAAAATTCTTCGTTTCCTGTAACATATTGACGTCACGTTGTATACATTCGTCCGTAAAAGAGACGAGGAGAAGAGGAAATAAAACGTACCGGTATGATTGACATCATCGTAATCAATGGGATACAGATCCAATCTTGGTTCGTCCATCATTTCCTCCCAATCTGAAATAACGAGGAATCAAGTCGACGAATCAAGAATGTATGTTTTATTATATTTACCACTGTACGACGTAGGCTCCCAAGTAGTAGTCGGTTCTCCTTGAGTTTCCGCAGTCAACGTTTCCTTTGGATATTCGTAGACACAATGGTAGCGTTGCTTCTTAAACCACACGCTCTTCTTTTGATCCTGCATAGAACACAAATTACTAATTCGACAAGGTACGCGTCGTGCATATTTAACTTCCATTAATTACTTCACCCACCGAATCGTCCTAGCAGCGAAAACGATTATAAACAGTTAAATATTTGTGCGTATGCAAGTAAATGTAAACGTGTATGAGACTCACGCCAGACTTCAACGTTTTATCTGGAGACCTCAACGCGGAACGATGAGGTGCTAAAGTCGCGTTCCAAGCTGACGGTGTAAATTCTTCCTCTTCCTCGTCTTCCTCCTCTTCCTCCTCTTCATCTTCGCCTTCTTGATCTATTTCGTCTTCCATTGATTCTTCGTTGTTACTTGAGCGAATTTGAACTTGTTCGACGTCCGGTTCGTTGTATCTCTGCGAATTAATGATAAATCCTTGCATGAGCGATTCATAGATTTTATTGATATTACACGTACCTTCCACACAAATTCTCCAGAACTGGAACTATTGTTTTCGTCCTCCTCTTCTCCCTCTTCCTCCTCCTCCTCCTCCTCTTCGTCTTCATCCTCGTCCTGACTGGCCCACGCATGTTCTATCCCAAAACTCGTCGACATCAAGTCGTCTTCCAATGGTAACGGCAGAGGTAACGGAAAAGACGAAGGTAACTGTTGCCACTTTGATTCCTCTTCCGGACTCGGCAAAGGTGCTCCACCGCCCACGATCATTAGACGCGATTTCTCGTCGCGAACCACCGAACAATTGTAATCCAAATTTTCCTCATCGGAAAGATCTCCGTTCGTTGTATCTCGTTCGTCGTCCTGCAGGTTCTCTCCCAAACCTTCCAGCAAAATCATTTTGTTCGTTCGAGTATCGACCAACAACACGTCGTCTGACTCCTTCGACGCGATCGATGCATCCTTAGAGTTTGATATTATAGATTCCGAGTTAACAGTACTCTCGCGTTCCTCTTGGATCGGACTGAGAGGAGAGTCGTATATGTTGTACCTGAAGTATAAAAACCCGCATCTCAAAAATCTTTAAAATTAGTATTACAACGTATCGTTAGATATGAAAGATACCTTATTGAAATACCCACTCCACCGCTACCTTGATTAGAAGATTCCTCGCTATCGTCATCGTCCCACTGTTTACCGTCCATGTCGCTAGATACAGAGGGATTATCGTCATCGTCGTGAGCTTCTAAAGGTTCCACGACAGCCATCTGAGCACACGGTAATTTTTCTAAAAGCTCATTTCTTATTGCTGTTACGAACTCTTCCTCTATATCGAACGACACGTAAGAATTATCGCTACGCATACTCATCGTAGAACTATCTTCGTCTTCGTTTTCATCCTCATTCCTTTCCTCACGTTCGTAATGTTCCCTGTGCTCGGATTCATTATCATCTTCGTTCTTATTTTCATTCTCTGTTTCCTCTTCATTCACAATTCTATCTTTAAAACTATTTGTGACACTAATTTTATTTTCATCTTCATTTGCCCTCCTCATTTCGTTTTTATTTCTAAACTCGAGTTCATCCTGAAGATCGTTCTCGTCCTTCTTATCTCTGTCTTCGATCTTATTTTCAACATTCTCCCCGCATGTACCTTTATTATTTTCACATTTATTGTCATCTTCAAATTTATTTCTATTTAAAATCTCTTCTTCAATTTCAATCCCCGCCTCGTTCTCATTTCCTAAATATTGCTCCGATTCCTTCTGTTCATTAAAATATTCTACATTAGACGGTACGTTACGCTGCATTAAATCTACGTATTCTGAAACAAAATTCGTATCGTTTAAATCGTTTGATTCAATTTTATCTCCAGTATCAATCACGTTCCGTGTTTCTTGTTCATCTTCCGATACCGACGACTTCGCCGCGTCACTTTCTACTAAATTGACATTGAGAGGAAGGTTCTCGTTACTTTCCGTTTCAACTACGGTATCTATAGTGTGAATGGAATCAGACTCGTCTTCGTTCGTAGAAAAAATCTTACTTTCTAAATGATTTATCGAAGAGAAGCTGTCGGTAATTTTATCAGATCCAGGAAGCGTCGCGTAGTATTCAGCATCGAGAATAGTGTCCAATTCGAATAAGATCTGTAACTGTTCCTCTTCAGTAGATATTGGCACATTCGCCGCGGGATTATTAGCGGACGTCGAAGGAACCGACGCGTATAGATTCTCCTCTTCCTCGCACGATTCCTTATCCCGAAATCCAGAATCAGAACTCTGTTCATCGTCGGGTGTAGACAACTGCTTCCTTTCCTCTTCCTCGTCGTTCATCTCCTTCGTCTCACTTGGCAAACATCTCCGATCTGTATCTACATTTTTTTCATTGGTAAATTTATCGCTCACGGATTGCGTCCGTGATCGCGGAGAGTCTGGCGTGGACGTGGCTAATTCGGATAAAATATTTCCGTCCCTAGAGTTAAACTCCGTATATTCGTTAAATTCACCCTCGCCCAAGAAACCAGGTACTTTCTTTTCTAAAGCAGAATCCAATGCATGATTCCAAAGTTCAACATCGACTAAATCGCCCTCAGCCCCAAAATTAACTGTAAAATTATTAGAGAAGCAAGATTCGTCGGTGTTCTCGTGTCGCGACGTATCATTGCATCGGGACTCATTGTTCTGCTTCGTCGACCCATCGAAATAAGATGTATCATCAGGTACGTAACGTAGTAAAGGAAGATCCGGATCGCCCTTTGATAAAAGTCTCAGTACGTGTTTATCGGTACGCGTTTCGGTAGCATGCGTTTCCGTACTCGAAACGTTGGGAACGGATTCCTTGTCGTTCAAAGATAATCTTAAAATTGGAGTTTGAGCTTGATCCATGGTTAAGGTCAGTAGCGTTGGCCCTTCTGAAGCATCTAACACTTTCGTTTTACTAGAATTATTATTTGGCAAATGGTCTCGTAATTTCTTTAATGCTTCGTCAAATTCGTTGGACATGTGGCTGCTGTGCCTAAGGTCGCTGTCGCTACCGGTAGCGGGTAATTTCTTTTTTCCATGCTTCTCCGATATCTGAACCAGTGACAATTCCGCATCGGAATCGGGATCGATATGTACAAGAACCATTAGGTCAGTCACGGACTTGGACTTCTGCTTAACTTTCTCCGTGTAAACGCCTTTCTCTATCCGTCCCTTCCAACTCTCTTCCTCGGTTTCGGAACTGGATTCGTGTTGAACGATGTCCTTAACGCTCGGCACGTTCTTCACCGGTTCGCCGAGCCGAAACGACGACTGTCGCGGCGTATCGTCCACGATCGTAGTCCAATAATCTGAATCGATGCTTCCACGAAGATCTTGCAAGCTAGCGCTTCGAGTCTGTTTAGCGTTCCCCTGTAATCTTTCCCACCTTTGTTCAAAGTCCAGGTATTCTGTGTGTTCGTTCAAAAGCAGTTGCTTCACCTCATCCAAATTCGGTCTTTTCTGTGGATTTAAATTCAGACATAAATGAATCACTTGATACACGTTCGCCGGACAGTTTTCTAGGTACGTTTGCAACACTTGTATACCGTTTGATAAAAGATCGGTTCTTAGGGACAAGAGCATTTGAATCACTTCTTCGTCGCTCTTATCGTGGTACGGTCTGTTCCCCCAAGTAACTATTTCCCAAAGGAAAATCGCGTAACTCCACATGTTTGCTTGTGACGTGATTTCTCTAGTCTCGATCGTCGTATCAGTACATTCTATGCTCTCCGGTGCCGACCATCTGATAGGCAACGCGCGATCTCCGACGACGTAATAATCTTCCGGGTACTTTTCTACGCCGGTCCCGTAATCTCCCAACTTGGCCGACAGATCCGACGACACTAAACAATTTCTAGCAGATAAATCCGTATGTACAAATCCGTGGCTGTGCATGTGCTTCAAGCCAACAGCGATATCTAACGCCATTCTCATTGGGATGTTTTCCTTGTTCAGTGCTTCGCGAGACTTGTTATCACGGTTCGTCAATAAGAAACCTTTGAGATCACCCACTGAACAGGATTCGAACAGTAGTAGATATGGATCGGTCTCTAAACAAAATCCAAGTAGCGACAAGATGTTCGGGTGATGCAGTTTTAAATACGGTGTAACTTCCCCGAGGAACCAGGCTTTTTCTTTCATAGTCGCGTCCTCCGTGAGAATTCGCACGACGACGCTACCGTTTTTCGAACTTCTTTTATGTCCTTCCAAATCCGCGCGACCCTCCACGACCTTCCCGAACCAACCATGCCCGATCTCCCTTAGATATTTCAATTTCTCTCTGGGCACACACAAGTCCTGCGCGTCGAACCATTCACGACACTGTTCCGGTAAGATATTCGAATCGGAATCGTGTATTTCGAAAACTGCCGTCGACAGCGGCAACGGTTTAGGTTTCGAAACGGTTTTAGATCCAGATATAATTTGTTCCACCGGCAGAGGTTCGAACTGTACTCTCTCTGTAACAGCCAGCATATGCGGAACGTTCAATTCCAAACCCTCGATAGAATGTTCGAATGCCGACTCCTGTCCAATAGCGTTTCCATCTTTAAACTCCTAAAACAAAACCACAATCCTGGAATGTAAAATCGTGTACGGACTATAAGCAAGAGACATTCAAAAAACAAAGAAGTTCATTCAAGTACATTAAACTATGTTACATAATATTATAACTTGTAAGTAGTATGCATGCAACTACTTTGGCATGTCCAGATTACACTAAAATGTGATAGTTTTATTTTAAATCGATGATTCTTTTTATATTGCTTATTATATTTAAATTGATTTAACATTTGTAAGGCACGTAATAACATATGTGATCATTTATGAGAGCAGGGTGTTATTATAGAATAAAAGAACGTTCTTAATAATTCAAAATTTATATTATCAATGTTACCTGATTGCACTTTCCTTCTTTGTCCTACAATTAGTAACGTACAAATCATTATTCAAATGCCAGTAAATTAACAAGGATTTTGATCTGTCGTACGTGGGACGGGATAAGTAATAGAGAATTACCTGAAATCCTTTGGGCCTCCTATGTTTCCGACAGCAAAGACACCCGACTAAAGTAAATGCGGTGGCTGTTATGCTTAAAACGATGAGAGTGTATTGTATCCAATATTGTTCCCATTCTCGCGGGGGATAGATGTATGATAGATCTGAAGCGAAGTAACCTCGTGCTCAGCATGTTATTCTTTTATGATAGAAGATGAAACGAACGATGAACGTTACCTGTTTCTATAGAAGATGACACAGGATGGGCTGTGAGAGTCGGAAGACCCGCCCAAAACAGCCAACATATCCAGGATAATGCGATATTCAGCATTGCGCATCGAACCTCGTCAGATGGTGGATCGTGATCTATTTAACTTTAAGTCATTCTTCAAGCGTTGACGAGCTTCCCGAGAGATGCATGATCGTGAAAACCGCGACGATCTATCGGATCGTAACACATTCTAATTTTACGACACACGTATCACAACCATCCATGATCTCATATTTCCGATGTCCACAATGTATCGGGAAGTCGGGTGTACAGCCTTTCGATCGTTCAGGATCTCGTTAAATAATTACGTTGCCGCGACGGCGGATCGTCGGAACGGTAGACGTGTAAAACGGGAATATACTTTTCGTCGCGAAACCACCTGGGTCGAGCATGATACGTACCGTGAAACGAATACAATACAATCGTCCACGGTCCGGTTAAAAGGTAGGTGTATAAAATCACCACGCTTGCCAAACCCAGTTCTATTCTTGCCCCTCTATTCTCTCTGTTGCTCTCTTTCTTCTACCACCGACCGAGACTGGTGCATATCCTGACTAGACGATCGCTGGCTCTGACATTTTCATTAAACCCGTCCGTATCATGCGTATATATTCGACTACTTAGCAATGCGTAAAAATGTGTACATAATCCTTCGTCTCCTCGGCTTCGCCATGCCACGATAATTGGTAAGAAGCGATGAACTAATCGGACAGTGATTAGATACGGCGGAACGTATCTCACAGGCGAAAGTTGTTTCACAAACGTTTTCTATACCGAATAATAAGTTTTTAATAACCGATAAGTGAGATTTAATAAGAACCAGAATAAAAGAATACACATATAATGATCCTCTAGGGAGAAGAATTCTTTCCTTCATAAGGAGAGAGCTGCACGCCACTGCATTTCGCAGTTGTAGAAATAAAGTTTAAATGACCGTACTGCTTTCTCTTCATTCTTTTACGTCTATTAGAATAAGAAAAAAAGTTTGTGCAGTTATCCGTGTATAATGTTGGAATAATTAAATATGCTAAAAAACAACAATAATAATAAAAACATTAGGCACGTACGGTCCCATGGTGTAATGGTAAGCACTCTGGACTTTGAATCCAGCGATCCGAGTTCAAATCTCGGTGGGACCTATGGTTCATTTTTATTTCACCTTTCTTGGAAACGATTTTTTTTTTAAACCGTGACACGATCATTAAGTATATTAAAAGTACTTCAATTATTAAATTCTACAACAAGTGCACAATTATACTGGGCACAAAATAAGCAGCTCATATCTTTTGTGACAAATAAATAAAGTTAACGGGAATTTCTTGCCCTCCAAACTGAAACGAATTGTTGTGCAAATTACGTAAAAGGGTTCTACAATTCAATGAATTAAATTGGAAAGGATTGTCTAGCCGAGATTGACGTAATTTTAAATTCCTCGCGGTGCATCTCCCACTTTCCTAGTTCAGTCGGTTGCGCCGTGTCAGACTTGCTATCGTTTGTTGTGACTCGATTATAGTCTGTCTTATAACCTTTAATTATTTTTAGAATTTTTATAAGAGTCCGACCACAAAATCACAACAACTTAGACGAATTTTAAGTGAATTTCGCGAGGACTGTGATAGGATAGTGAACAGTAATTATCACGTGGTGTACATGAACGATAAATTTACTGAATGAAGAAATACGTTCCAAATATTTAGTACAAACGTAAAACAGAAATTTCAGTAATAATACTATCGAAATAAATTTCAATCATGAGTGAGGAATGTGGCTCTGTGGTCATAGTTAAGGCAAAACCGGTTCGCAAGGTATTTAAAGCCCCGGTTAAGATAAATAAGATACCCGAAGAGATATTGAACGATCCGCTGTTAAACGCAGCTATTGCTGCGTTACCTTCCAATTACAATTTCGAAATGCACAAATCCATATGGAGAATCAGAGAAGCAAAAGCTAAAAGAGTAGCTCTGCAAATGCCAGAAGGTCTTTTAATGTATGCTACGACGATAGCAGATATCATAGAAGATTTCACTGGTGCAGAGACTGTAATAATGGGAGACGTTACTTACGGTAGTAAATTTATATATAAAACTCTTTCATATGATTAGAAGCCTAACACTGTTTATACGATTGGCAGGAGCGTGTTGCATAGACGATTATTCTGCGAAAGCACTGGACGCAGATTTTTTAATCCACTATGGGCATTCCTGCTTAATACCAATCGATCAAACAGTTGGTATCAAAGTACTTTACGTGTTTGTCAACATAAAGATCGACACTTCGCACTGTATCGAATGCTTACAAGTCACGTTACCGGTTACAACAAAAATCGGACTTGTAAGCACCATACAGTTCGCTGGCACGCTGCAAGCTATTGCAATGAAAATGAGAGAAAACGGTTACGAGGTGTCTACTCCCCAGAGTAAGCCACTTAGTCCTGGCGAGGTACCGATACTTACATATCTTATTGAACTCCACCGTTTTAATGAGAGCATCCCTTAATTTAAACCCAAAAATTGATTGTCGCAAAAAGATCTTAGGTTGCACAGCACCGCAAATTCGATGCGCTGATGCTGTCGTTTACGTGGGGGACGGCAGATTTCACTTAGAGGCTGTGATGATCGCTAATCCGAAATTACGTGCATTTCGTTACGATCCTTACGAAAAGAAGTTGACCGAGGAGTTTTACGATCACGAACAAATGCTGAAGACTCGGTTAACAGTAATCGAGACCGCGAAACAAACGGGGAGATTCGGGTTGATACTCGGCACGTTAGGGAGGCAAGGAAATCTGAATGTTTTAAAAAACTTAGAGAACAAGATTAACTTACTGGGGAAGGAGAATGTTATCATACTCCTCTCGGAGATATTCCCAGATAAAATCAAATTGTTCGAGGGCGTCGGTGCTTTTATACAGGTTGTCTCATGTTTATAAAACTCTGTCTTCCAAGTTCTACCACTGGTATAAATACGTTTCTGTGTCGTAGATTGCATGTCCGCGATTGAGCATAGATTGGGGTACAGCTTTTGAGAAACCGTTCCTCACACCGTACGAAGGAGCTGTCGCATTAAAAATGATAAGCCATAATAACGATAAGCCATATCCCATGGATTTCTATGCCTCGGCCAGTCTCGGACCATGGACTCCTAATCACAAACAATCCGAGTTAGAAAAGCAGACCGACACTTGCTGTGGCAAATGTAAGGATAAAACATAAATAATAAAGATTAATTTATATTCGAGATTCGAAGTATATCGTCCTTCATTTAAAAGAACCCGAGGCATTCTCTTTAAACATTTTCACAATTAAAAATAAATAATAGTCTGTAATCTAAAATGGAATAATTAATTGTCTTTTGTAAACGATTAAACTTCGGATTTAATAACTCTGTAATAGACATTTGTGACGCGTTTAAGTATATTTGATATTATGTCCATTGGGGGATGGTACGATTATAGATAGAGGGAAACAGCCGCGTGGGCGAATTACGTCATACGCCCACCTGTAGCCGTGCACTCACACGAAACCGTTTACGTACATTGCATAATAGAATATGATCGTTACACGTGGTGCACGAATTTTTTTCCGATCAAATTCTTTCAGATGAAAAGACACATATAAGTAGTAAATATCGTTACTCGAGGTCTCATCAAATTTTCAGAATTACGACTTCTATTCGAATATTCGATTTCAATGTGTTCGGTACTAGGGGAGGAACTTGAAAGTACAATTAATTGTTTAATAAATGATACAATGTCTTAAATCCTGATGGATCGTGAAGAATTCGAAGAGAAACCAGTCGCGTTATAAGTATGGGAGAAGTTATTACGAAAAGGTCACAGGGTAGATCGTATGGTCCCGGGGGTGGAAGGCTGTTTCGGCCGCACCCCGGCATCGCTACGTCAGTCGTCGTTCCAACGTGGCTCAACAAGTACGCGCGGTGGCGTGCAGTTAATTCAAAAATTTGAAAATGCATCGCAGACTATAATTTGATCGTCGGCTCGTTTTTATTTCGGAATACATCGAACGGTACAGCAACGAGAAATACCGTGGTTCAAACATATTAAAATTATACCCGCTACCCTTGCGGCACGTTAATAGCGAGAGACGATACACCTCGGTGAACTGTGAGTAAATAAATATTTTCTAATCGTATCTCTTGAGATATTGCAAAATATTTGATTCAAGTCAAATCGAAAGATACACACCTCTTTATAATGGCCTTGAACTGTTCATATCGTAAAATAAGAATTGTTAAAAGGATAATTAGTTAAGATAAAGAACTGCATTTCCTAATTTAATATTAACGATGATACTATTAATTTTAAAAAGGATATTTTTTAATGACATCCAAAGTAATGAACAAGGACAGCCGGGAAGGAAACTGGCCTAAGCAACAATCAGAGGCTAATAAAACGATAAGAAAAACTAACAAGAAATCTGGATTTAAGCTATCGAAATCCTCTCGAGGTGTGACTTCTAGGGAAAAGACTTTAAGGAGACTGGAGAGCAACGAAAGAGAGAGAATGAGGATGCACAGTCTGAATGACGCGTTTCAGGTAAAGATATCATCATTTTCGTAAAGATCACCTTTGGACAGATTCAAATGAACATATTTCGCTTTATCAGTCTTTACGCGAAGTGATTCCTCATGTATCGAAGGAAAGAAGATTATCGAAAATTGAAACATTGACATTGGCTAAGAATTATATAGTAGCCCTCACGGACGTGATATGCGCTATGAGAAACGAAGATAAAGTATCCGATCAGCAATCGGAAGTGTCCCAAGAATCATCCGACATGAATATTCGTTTAAATCTGAATACAATTCCTTCAAACTCTTGTAGTTAGGACATTTAAGTATCCCGGGACACTCGCTCACGAAAATGCAATTCTAAAGACACTACAGGCCTCAGAAATGATGAACGATGTTAATTAACATTCAAAGTTGTTTCGATATTAAGACTGCTACTTTAGAGTTACTTTCGATTAGTTTTTCAACATCCTATCACCGAACGTACAAAGGTATACGAACGAGTCGTTACTTCCATTTAATTTGCCTAAGGTTCGAACAGTATTACAGTGTGCCAAAGAATATTTTCATGAAACGAAACAGTATTATGTTATAAGACATGTTAAATGAAATGAAATATTTTGTTGGAGAGAATTGTTTCAAATATGACATGGTTACACTAAGTTAAAAAATGCTTATACCATGTACAGACATTGAACAAATATGAACGATTTATAGAATATATGAATATTATAATATGTTAAATTATATGTCTTTCCATATATTTCTGTATAAATAAAGATGAAGAATATATTTTACTTATGAACGCATCCACACGATCTATCACTCTCCGCAATTAAAGACACGTCGATTGTAAGAATAAATAATATATTTACTAGTATGTACAAATTGTATGAACGACCAACAAATATTCTCTTTTACATTATTGTTTCATGTCAACATTCTAAAACGTATGAATAACTAGGCAACGGTGAAAGAAAGAGGTACTGTCTTTAAATCGTGCAAATCGACTAGTACACCAGTTTGAGTCTCAGAGAACTTTGGAACGCAAATCAATCTCACCACCTGACCATCGTCCGCTGTGAACATTCATTCCGCTGTACTACATCGAATTAAAAATCACTCAGTCCCACGTACCTGTGAGTAATCCGGTGTCGTATTTATCCATGTTAGCAGCAAAGTATATGTCCGGGCATTCCGTTATGATGAATGGGTCGATCTCCGGGAATGGGTAAGCGGGTAAGGTATCTGGTGCAGTCGGCGCGTAATGCCGCCAAAGCAGTGTACGTTCCAACCATGTTAGAGGTGAGAAATCGGCGAGGCCAGCGACTTTCATGATATCTTTGATGGGTTGACCGCTGGACCCGGCTACGATACGAGAATTGATAATACCGACCCATGGATTCGTGACTCCGTGAAAATCTTTGAATCTGTATCACACGAGTATCAAGAAGTTTGAACGATCTTTCGTGAATTAATACATCAAACATCGATGTAATACATTACCTAGAACACTGAGGTAAAATGCATGGATGAAAAGCTTGTTGAGGCAACGTGTGACAACTCGGATCGAACTCCCCAGGCATCAATATTACGGGACAGTATTGCACGATAGAAAGAAGGAAATCATCTAACTTGCGTGTTACCAGCGCAGTCTTTTTGAATATCGCTTCATCGTGAGCCTTCCTTTCGAAATACGTTGCATGATCGTAAGTCTCTACGGATCCTCTCACACTGTTTCCTGTGTAAACATCGTCACTGCTTATTCCAAACCCTATTTTGTTAGTCCTCTTTAAGTACCTGCTATAATAACACACAGAGTAGATGCAATCTCATCTTGAACCTCTTTGGAACCAACCATTCCAGTTATCCATTCAGATAAAAGATTTAAACTTAACAGTTGTGCATTGTTCGCTAAATCTAAACCTGAGATTATCAAAACTTTTCCCTTTCTTTCTGAATGATTAAACGTGGATAACTTTGGGCAGCATCCTGGAAAGCACCAGTCTGTCACCTGTAAATAATCCGAATTCTAACTCAATAAACACATTTCTTTGTGATAACAAACATCTACCGAGAATGAACCGTCTTCTAATTCATGACCGAGGACAGCACAAACACAGCCAGTCACAATATCCTGAATGTCCATGAGATTCCCGACCAATTTAACACGTAAACTTTCATCTTCCAAATACAATAGATCTTTGAACGATGCATAATTCGCTCTAGCCGGTTGAGTTACCAGTTGGAGTTCCTCGCTGAGCTCGCGTAGTATAGAAGGTTTTAATTCCTGATGTTTGTACAGTGTTCCTATTATAGTGCAAGTATTAGCTTCGGCCCTCTCGGAAAGTTCTGACAACGTGATTACTTCGATGTTCGCTAAAAAAAATCATCGAGCAAAACTATAATTTAGGGCGGGGAGATGTAACCTCTGCGAAGAGATCATACCCCATTTAATCTTCGCTTTCTGCACGAGAGAATTTCTCAGTACTTTTAATCTTGCGGTATAAATACTACAGTATTGTTGCTGGAAACTTTTCGTACAAGTTTCGAACTTGTTAAAACTTTTAAATTCGAGTGGCTCGCGGTGATACACCGGCGGTGGATCGACTTCCATTCTAGGAAGCAATAATGAGTAATAATACGGTATCAAAAGTTGGAAACATTGAATAACCGTGTCCATCGTTCTTGCGATTATAAATATTGAAACAAAAGAAGGAGGGCAGGTTTCTAAACAATTTCTAACAAATTTTATTTCCATATCAATCTCATCTTAAATATCTACATAAACAGTGTATAATATTATAAAAATTTAATCATGATCCATGTAAAATAATTTATTTTACACTTAGAATACTCGTATATATATATATATATATATATATATTAAATAAAAAATGACGCACAACCTTGGATATATAAATATTGCATGAACAGATTAGAAATAGAATCAAGAGGATACATTTGTATTAAATTAAATATTACCAAATAATATTCTATAATTAAGAGAATTATTATGCTGGGTTCGGGGGTAGACCCATAGACCAGGCGTCTAATAATTTTTTATCATGAGGTCCAGCACCTAAATTGAGCATAAGCTCGGAAAGATCACCGCTGTGACCACGTCCTCTCATAGCGTGAACCACTTTCGCAATACTAGAATCACGATAAGAAATATTAGTCCATGATTACCAATGAAATATTTGATTCATCTTGTTTGCAATATGTACTTGGACCATTCCTCTTGCAGCGCGGCCAAATGGGCTTTTATAGTAGAAATCCCAAGCTTTTCGTTTTCGAGCGACTTTTCGATCTTCGTTAATAAAGTCGGTAACTTCAAAGGCAGCGCTCCTGTCCATCTGACAACGTGCGAGCTTGAATTTGTAACTTTATGCTCGTCAGCTACGATGTCTAATCTGCAGACATTCGCGCAAGGCAGAGGTACAGCTATGGAAGTATCGACACCTGAAGGAATAATATAATTCAGAGAACGTTCGTTCGCGTTCGACAATTTCTTTCAGAAATGTTCAAGTACCGATAAAGTTACACTTGTTAGGATCCATGTATTCCGTTGCTTGGATCTTGACTCTTCTACACGCGCGTGGAATAAGAGAGCTGAGGCCGTACAAAGATTCTAATCGTTCGACGTTTGGACCTCTCACCAAAATTTGTACACCTGTTAAACTAGAATACAGTAACTGCCTAAATTGATCCTTCCCTAACACGGCTCTCAAATCCTTAAGTATCACTATCGTGGATTTCCCCGAGACTTCGGAGAACTCCGATGTTGTTTCCGGCTCGTTTGAATTCAACGTTAGATTAACAGGCAATTTGGCATTCACTAAAGTAAAGCCGTCTTCGGTCTCTAGAATAGAAACGACATCGTTATGGATCGAAGTAATATACATTTCTCGTACGGTATTTTATAACGCTGACCGATCTGATGTTCCAAATTGTAATTCAGTTCGTCGTCCAACAAGCTCATCGGGAATATTTCTATAAAGTGTCTTGCTCCCGCGCTAAGGATCCATACCAGCCACATGTGGACTCTGGTTTAATTATAATTGATTAATAATCCACAGGTAAAGATTTGATCGATCGTCAAAGTACTCTCGCTAAAGACAAACCTTATAAAGACATGTTTCTCATTAGTTATGTTACTGAAAGTTCTCGACTGTTTCGAATTATTATAAGTTCCTGGTCCACTATTAGCTGTTGATAAACGAGCAACTCGCTGAGGGCATTCGGCTTCTTCCGCATTATACTTCTTTTCGGCGAAATCTTGTAATTCCCGTATTACTTCTTTTAAATTGTCAACTAAAAAGGGCCACATATTTAATAGAAACTGTTTATCCCTCATGAAAACAATAAAACTGCACCATTTACGAAAACCTCTTGCCTACAAAATGAAAACACAGAGATTTTGTTCATATCGATGAAATTCATGTATCGATTTCGTTCCAAGTATATAAAATTACATAATTAATCGGACGATTTGAATAATTTATAGTAATAGCTACCAAACATGCTTTTTCGTTGCATAATTCACCTGGGCATCTTTCAGTGTAAACGTATGACTTAAGACATGCCCCCGGTTTTCATCCCCAAAGTAGCAAACACCTTCTTTGCCAGAGTGTACTTCGCAGCTTAGGCTCCTTGAAGAATTTTTAATTAAAAGCATGAAATTTCAATCGAGTACATACGATTCTCGTTAAAGAGACAAAACTATTCCTCATGGTTGCTATACCTAATGCATGCATGCTTTAGCAAGCTCCAAATGTCTTGCGTTAATGATTGTTGGGCAGATAGAAATGACGTCCTAGTTTCATGTTCATTACTTAAATATTTCACATTACCAATACTCTGACATCCTTCGCACTCATGCTGTCCATCCTCGGTAACATTCTGACTTCGTTTCAGTATCTCCTTCGGCCCGTAGAACTTTAATTTCTCTGTACTCTGATTGTCATAATTACGATACGTTTGTGTCGTGAATATCACTCTGGGCCCGTGGGATTCACAGAAGATACATAGAGCGATCACAGCATTCATAGTTAATGTATTAATTCTTTATTGTTGTACGGTTGTCAAAAATCTATTGTCCGTACAATTCGCATATCCTTATCACTCTTATCATCTCATACCGTCATATTTTTATACATGCACACGTGAACGTTTAAGTGAAATGTTTAAACATTTTTAAAACTATAAAAATTATAAAAACTGGAAGGGCTATCTGAATCTCGAACATAGCCTTTCGGTTTAACGTCAAATAGGAATTAGCGGTAGGCGTAAAAAAACTGGTAGTAGAAAACGTATTAATTGTCGAATTTCGGTTCGTGTTTAGAAAACGATGTAACGAACTTCTTTCAGCTTTTTCACGTGATAAGACCAGCCAAGAACACGTGACATTGTGATAGTCTTATATACGTACATGACGCACCGCACACATTCGTGTCGTTCGTTCGTATACGATCTCTCACACAGTCTCGACGACCTCGTGAAGCAAAAACAAAAATATATATTTGTGCAGCATAACGAGTTGCTCGTTGCAGGGTGTCATTAAAATGTCGGTCAGTTTCTTTTACGATTAACACCTTCGATGCTAATCCATTTTATTAAGAAATACATCGTTTACACTAATATAACGTAATAATTATCGTGTCATATGGATTATAGTAGAATTCATGATTTATTTATTATATGACTTAATTTTAATTTGGTGCCTTCGAAAGAACCTCTCATCCATATACCGACTGCATGCGCCCGAGGATCAGGATATTTAGGCCCCTAGAAGTTCTTAGTAAATCAATTCAATAATTAAAGTTTGACACTAACATACTTTAGAATTTCCTGCTGTGGAACGTGCATTTAGAACTCTTGAAGTGAAGCTTTCAGCAGCATTTACAGCTGCCTCGTATACTTCAATAGGATCAAAATCTTGATCTAACGCATTTTCCAAATCCTTTTGCACTGTTCCCAAACTGGTTAATAGTGCTTGTTCTTGTTCAGGGAATACTTTAGCTTTCAATGCTTTATTAGCATACGTCAGCACATTTAGCCATGTGAGTGCTGTTACTCTAGTTTCACTTTCATGTTTTGAAAAACCCTGAAAACCATACGTTTAAAACTCAGTTTTACGTTCACAGAAAAATTACATTTTACCTCGGCAATATTGTAAAAAAAATCGGAGTATATTTCTCCTGCCGAATCATCTACTGTTCCTCGGATGATACAACTGATCTGTTTGAATGTTACATACAAATTTCTCCCATGTACCTCATCTTTCTGTAAAACGTTTCATTTAGGATTTGATCGTTTATCGATCTGTATTTGAGACTCTTAGTATTAAACCTGAATGGCATCTTGCACAGCTTCGGCTGCGTGTGCAAGTCTTGTACCATAATCTCCATTCCCATGTTCCTTATCCATTATATTTAATTGCCTCGCACATGCTATGAGTGCTTCACATCCTGTTGAAATGACTTTTAAAAAAGCTTCTCCAGTGTTATACTCCAGTGTCGGGCCACGCAGTTCGCCCATTCTCGGCATTGAAATCTCATTCAATGAATCTTTATTTATTTCTTTTATAGATCCATTCATGTTACATTACCCAAATTAATCAATCACTGCTTCAAACCTTTGAAGGTTATTATGGATAACCTGTGTGTTTTAATAGATTTTACTGTTCTAAAGTACATACAATTATTTAACTTGTATAAATGATGCTTCCTACGCCACAAAACTGTGGCAAAGAACCGCAGGCGGCTTGAAACAAATGAGGAACTCCGAACAGTCCGAACAAGACTTCTCTATTCTCTTATCTACGCGCTTGAGTTGCTTAGTCGTTCAAAATATTCAAAAGTATCGAAATTATTCTTAATTTCTAAATCGAATTGATCGTCTCTTCTTCCGAAGATGGAATAAGGGATGTGTCTATTATGTCTATATGTAAAGTTGTATTTATTCGTAATTGCTTGATTCGGCCTTAAATGGCCAAATACCGCACTACATTTTGACTACGTTCGCAAACTCTACTCTTCGAAGATATCGATGTTCCACATTAAAATGTTTAATAGCCTTTTAGTCGAGCTGAACGAGAACGAAACGAATGTGAAACAAGGATAAGCTCGAGAGCGAAGCTTGCAAATACATTTTTGTGACAAAAGCTTTCACCTTGTCGGGTAATTA
>NW_017136637.1:384420-426301 GCF_001652005.2 Ceratina calcarata | reverse complement strand
TATAACAATCTTAAACATTATCAGTCTACAAATTTATACTAAAGTTTGCTTACATAAAAGTATTTCGACACGGTTTGTCATAACAATATATCAGCAGTGTATCCATGCATCCACGCAGACAATGCATGTAATTATTTACATCATACTATGATTAAAAATTCATTTATTTCCACGCTGCATTCATACCGCGCAGGGATTTGTGTGTACGCTTAACGCTATCTGGTATGTATTCATGAATTACATCTCCACCTGCATTAGTTTAAAAATCTATAAACAGAAATAGCGAACGTGCTGTGTATCACATTGATTCGCCTTCCTTTAACCGGTTCATCTGGATCTCGATCGCCTTTCGTGTACGAACGAAATTTCTGTACACCTTTACACGATTCGAAACGCTCGGAGACACATTTCTAAAAAGAATATACAATATACGCGCTGCGTCGCACACCCCGTGTTGCATCGACGAAAAGGCATATTCATCTGTTCATGCAAATTATTGTCAGTACGGATTCTTTTAAAACAATCGCAGAAACACAGTTTCGTGACATTTAAAATAACTAAATTTTAATGTAAAATATCTTTGAGACAGATTCAACTTTTAAAGCTGTACGATTTATCACTCCTCCCTCGGAAAACGTAAACGATTCGATCGTAACAAATAACATTATACATATAATAGTTTTTAAATCCACTGATCCGTGATGTCTATCAAATTAACTTCGAACCTCTGGTTTCGTTCTACACGATTCTTCCAACATGTTTAAAACAGGCCGACCTCGCTAGCACTGTTCGATACTCTGTACTACTTCAAGATATACTCTCCCGAAACTTTTAACTGTTCATTTTTCAAAGCGACTTTGTTATATTGTTAAATAATCTTTTGCCCCACCACGATTCCAAATCAAATGGTTTAAAGTCTGAAACAGTATAATCGAAATGATTAATGTTCAACTTTGAAAGAAAAACAATTGCCGAAACGAAGTTATCTGCGTCAATTTAGCAACAAGGAGAACATCAAGTTCGCTTCGAATGAATCTTAATTTATTTGAAGAACAAATAATATCATCTCACCTTGAAGGGTATCGTTCGGCTCGCCGTCATTGTAATACACTATCGAGCTCGGCCCTGAAACAAATCAAGTGTTCTTGTTCAATTTTCATTCTGTACAAATATATCGGAGGATTTCTTTCAAGACACATTACTACTAGAAATACAATATATAAATCGAATTAAATTTAAGCAAGACTTACTGGAAGATTCTGAACAATCCGAACCATCGGAGGATTCACTTCTCTGCCGCGTATTGACTTGATTCCATGCTGATAAAAAAGAATGTTCGATGTTACAACAAGGCAATATTATGTGTTATGCAATCCCTATAGTACAGGATTGAGACCAAAATGGTAGTACGTGCGTCTTGACAAATTTTCCATTAGATCGATCTGCTCGAAAATATTTTGAGAATCAATTAAATCGAAATGATTTCGGCCCTGCATAAGGAATCAGCTGATACTATCCTTGAATGGCAGCGCAGTGTACAAATCGATTTCTTTACGAGAGACGCATCTTCGAATTTTTTATATAACAATCAGGATGAAATAGCGACTTTTCACCTACATTCGTAAACAAATTTAATAAGTTCCTCGTGTTGAGGTGTTATGATCTCCTGCACTTGATGCCTCTGCGAACTGAATTTAGACTTTCCATTGATGTGAAAGACTGGCTTCGGTACGTGGCTGCGAAACAAATATCAACATTTAAATGAATGTTAGTACGGAAAGCCGTAGATCGTGTGACTTTCTTAAATTACAGGAAATGTTTGTGGGTAACATTTTTCGAGTCATAGCCGATGATTTACGAGGAATACAATATAGAGATTACACGTGCTTGCTTTCGATGAAGAATTATGAATTGCGTAATGTGTAAGCTAGAAAAAGAAAGCAGGAGAGAGGAGAGGGAGAGAGAGAGGGAATGCGGTAGGGTTAAGATGGGTTAAAGCATTACTTACCGGGTGGTCTCGTGGTCATCGTCGGGATCGGCTTTTCTCGTTAAATCGCGCAACGTCTCCAGCCTCTCAAGGTTCTGACTGATTCCTAAGAAATCATTACTCCCGATCAACCGCAACGTTACAGCCGTTTCTAAATACTAGTTAAATATACTCAATGGGAGATATCGGTACCTCTTCGTGTCTTCGCGACGATCTTGCTAGGTCCTTTCGATACAGTGTACATGTTCCTTATGAGAGAAGCGCAACGATATCTTCGTACTGCGTTCGCGATACCAGATCATCCGAGATCGGATCTTAGAATCTCAAGTTTCGAATAAAACGAACGTTGGACCACGCGCGCGACCACGGGATCAGTACCGAGCACATCAACCGCACGGGTTAAAATGATCGGCGTGAAACACACGATGAGGAGTGAACCACGTGACCTTAGCTCGTGGTATCGCGGTTCACACACGGACACGGGGATCTAATCGTACACGCACGCATACACGCTCTAGCTAGTAGGAGGACTAATTTGAAAAGGTTTAAAGCGGGCATTTTCATATCACCGACCACCGATTTGATTACGTTGACTTTTTTTTATCGCAATGACTGTTTGCATTCAAAGTCTATTATTAATCCTTATATCGCACGTGTAACAACAAGTACTGTTTGCCTCACGTGGATCGATTCGAGGTCCCGAGTCTTTTGTCCTCATTACTGAAGTTTTTTTTTATACTATGGGTAAAAAAGATAAAAGCAAGAAGAAAGTAAGTGGTAGTGTAAAAACTGCACTTAAAACTGAAAAGAAGTTGAATGCTAAGCAAAAGAAGGAACTGGCTGCTCTTGGCGAGGTTAGACAAATACATCACATAAATTTATTGAAATACTGTTGAAAAGGTTTATCGATTCGTATTTGAAATATACAGGATGACATAGAAAAGGTAGTTGCTCAAATTGAGAGAGAAGAAGCAAGAAGGCAACACGTTGTTGAGAAAACAGTATCACCTCCGTCACGGCGTGTAAATTTTACATTGACTGCGCATCCTTTCAAAGATGAACTCGTCATGCTTGGGGGAGAGTTTCACGATGGACGGACGGTAATTTAAAACCTTCTACAAAATCGTATCTCAATTCTTAATCGGTCTAATTTCAGACAGTCGTTTATGGAGATATGTTCGTATATAATTTGAACAAGAACGAATGGATGATCGTAAAAGCACCTGGTGCACCGCCTCCGCGATGTGGCCACCAAGCAATAGCGACGACTGTGAACAAGGGAGAGCTATGGGTGTTTGGTGGAGAATTTTCAAGTCCCTCGGAATCACAATTTTATCATTATAAGGATCTATGGGTGTACAGATTTGCAGAGAAAAAATGGGAGAAGATCTTGTAAGTAAATGCAACTATAATTCTTTTCACTCTTCTTTCACACAAATCATTGGTATTCATTGGCTTTTACTTTTTAATAAAGATCACCTGGCGGACCATCGGCAAGGAGTGGTCACAGAATGGTACACATAAAAAAGCAATTAATAGTTTTCGGTGGATTTCATGACAATTTAAGAGATTACAAATATTATAACGACGTGCATATATTCAATCTCGAAACATATGCCTGGCACAAAATCGAGTTGTCTGGTGTTCCACCGCTTCCAAGGTCAGGATGTATAGTACTGGCAACACCTGAGAACAAGCTTCTTGTATATGGCGGTTATAGTAAGGAAAGGATAAAAAAAGACGTTGACAAAGGCTCCATTCACAATGACATGTTCTTAATGACTCCGGAAAAAAATGATCAGACCGGTTTAAAGTGGAAGTGGGTGTCTGTGAAGCAATCGGGACTTAAGATATCGCCTAGGTGCAGCGCATCGGCCGTTTTGGTTCAACCGAACTTGGCTTATTTATTTGGCGGAGTCTTCGACGAAGAGGATGACGAAGAAGAACTTCGCGGGACATTTTATAACGATCTAGCGGGCTTGGACTTGGAAAAATTCCAATGGCACATCGTGACGTTACATGGAAAGAAGGATGAAACAACTAGACGTCGAAGAAGAAAACCGAAGGAAGATGGACAAGATGATACGGGAGACAAGGACGCTAGTGACGATGAAACAGAAGAATCATCTATGCCTGTCGAATCGAAAGTTGTAGATGACGATGGAATATTCACAGTCACCATAGGACCGGCATCGACGTCGGTCACTGATAAACAACAAAGTACGTGCAAAGATATGTTTGTACCGTCTCCGAGAATAAATCCCGGACTTGCTGTAAAGCACAACGTTCTATACTTGTACGGTGGCATGGTTGAAAATGGAGACCGACAATATACGCTTAACGATTTCTACAGCTTGGACTGCCGTAAATTAGATGAGTGGAGAACAATATTAAAAGATGATTTATCTTTACAAACGTGGTATGATTCTAGCGACTCTAGTTCGAACAGTGATAGTAGTGATGAGGATGATTCTGAGAATGAACAGATGGATGTAAGCGAAAATTAATCGTAAAGTATAAATATCTTCGTTGAAATATAATAAATTTCAATTTGATTTGTACCTTGTACAGTTCCAATTATTTGTCAGTCTTTCATTTGGGGCAACTGTGAGTCTGTTTAATTCTGATTCTTTTGTGCAATTGTTTTATCTGAAATTTTCTTCTCAAGCTCTTCCAAAACAGACGGATTCTAAAAACGAAGTGAGTAATAAATGTAAATCCTTTTAAAGGAACATTATTAAACTTACTTCTATGATAATCGCTATCACGCAGTTGGGCGAATAAGAATAAGAAACACTGTCCTTCTTCTCTGCGTAATTAGCTTCTGAGAATATAGAAACATTGAAAATTTTACTTCCTCCCTTGATTAAATTTATGACATTGTTATAAAAGACGAGATCCTCCGATTTGTCAATTATAATGTGAACTACAAGGATGATACTTAAGTTTTATAATAGATTCACACAGATTATAGTAGCACTTAAGGATGTATTGGCTATATAGTCAATCCCAAAAGTTTATGCACTTTAGAAATGCATTTTTTAAAAAGAAATCAGACGTCGGAAGAACATTGCTCATAATAAACAACAAAAAAAAAATTTTCGTTTTTCTAAGGTACATAAACTTTTCGGATTGACTGTGTAGCCAATACATCCTTAAATGATTACCTTCGGGATTCAATTTTTTGCTAATATTGGCCGTAACACTTCGAATCTCTAGTATAAGTTTTAGAACTTCATTTATTCTTTCATCTAAAGGATCATCTCTCCATTCGGTAAACTGTAACGATCATACTCGTTAACTTCGTGATCTTCTAATATATGCAAAAGTGACAAATCTCACCTGTTCTGGTTCCGGATATTGGGCTTCCATCAACGATGGTATTGACACGAATTCTGGTAAAATATTTGACAGTCTTTTATACAGATCATCAGAGAGATACGGTATTACTGGCGCAGTTACACGCAAAAATGTTTCTAAACACGTTCTTAAACTGTACGTATGGCTCATATGTACGTCTGGGATTTCACTTTTGAAGCCCCATTTAGTTGCCTCCTAATAAAATCAAACTTTAGATAACGTTTCAAAGGATCAATGGAATTACTTACCAAATAAAAATCACAGAATTCATAATAGAAGAACTGTTTCATTGCCGCAATAGCTTTATGAAAATCTCGTTGTGTAAGCGATTGGTTCACTAGATCGATCATTAAAGACAGTCTGCTTAAAATCCACTGATCGATCACTGTCATGCTGTTCGGTTTTTTATATACTTTTCCATGTGTCATGAGTAATATGTATCTGCTTGCTTGCCAAATCTTATTTAAGAAGAATTTATTCGTTTGGCATTCCATAATATCGAAGTTTATGTGTGAATCTATTTAGATAAACGATTACACATATAACAATTATAACATTAAGGAAAAAGACTGACGTTACGCTTTTACTAACTTTTAATATTGTGGCTGCACAGTGTCATACGCAGTGCATCTGCGCCACATTCCGGTATACCGTTCGGGAATATTTTCTTATTAGCGAGTAACATACGTTTCAAGATAGCTTCGTTCATAAGGCCTGCATTAAAATTTTCTTTCAATTGAGCACCAAGATCCTACTTGTACCAAAACACGTAACACGAATTATTATTAATATAATAAAATGTACATGGTAATACTTACATCTAACGTAATACCATTGATGATATTTTCTGGTGAAACGATATTTCCAAGTGTCTTGGACATTTTCTTCCCGTAAGCGTCGCATAAAAGACCGTGCAGTAAAACTTCCTGAATTAACAAATCTTAAATAGTTGCAGTATAAAATAAAAAAGTACTCAATGAATAAAAGATCTTACATTAAACGGAAGGCGATTAGTCAACTCTAATCCTAGCATCACCATTCTCGCGACCCAAAAAAATAAGATATCACTGCCTGTCTCCATTAACGTTAAAGGATAATACTTCTTCAAATCTTCCGTCTGAAAATATAAATGGGAATATAACTTAGACACACGTAATTTACGTATCGTATACCTCTTTCGGCCATCCCATCACTGCGAAAGGAAGTATCGCAGAGGAAAACCAAGTATCCAACACATCTGGATCTCTGTGTAATTCTACATTCGATCCATACTTATTTTCCGCAATTATTTTTGCATCAGCTTCGGTTCGAGAAACGATCCACTCAGTTTTATCTCCAACTGAAACGTAATATGCAGGGATAGAATGGCCCCACCAGATTTGTCTTGAGATGCACCAGTCTCTAAAAGATTGATTAAAATATAAATACCATTAACAATTTTATTTGTATTTCATTCTCACCTGATATTATCAAGGTAATCATACCACACTTGTTCGTGAATCGGAGGTACAAGTACTAGACGATTTTGTCTCACGGTTTCTGCTGCCCTTTGTGCCATATCCTTACATCTGATGAACCATTGCTCTTTGAGTAAATATTCAACGACGTCATGAGATCGTGAACACAAAGGTATACACATTTCATGATCGCTGATACCCCTTAAAACACCCCTGTTCGTCAATTCATTTAACACTTTTCGTCGGGCAATAAACCTTGGTAGATCCTACAATTGATCGATCTATCAGACTTGGGTTTATACAAAATTATACATCAGAGTTATACCTTAAATTCTTTCCCGGCAGTTGTTATATTCCCTTGTTCGTCGATAACATCAATGATATCCAACTGATGATTCATTGCGATCGCATAATCCAAAGGGTCGTGTGCTGGTGTTACTTTCACTGCACCTAAGAGATCATTTCATCACGCTATTGATAAGACTTTTTAACAATCGAGATGTACCTGTTCCAAATTGTCTATCGACCAAGGCATCGGAAACAACGGGTATATAAGTCTCCCTTAAAGTATGCCAGACTTGTTTTCCAATATACTGAGCGTATCTTTCATCCTCTGGATGAACAGCAATCGCTACATCTCCGAAAAGAGTCTCTGGTCTAGTAGTCGCTACCACTATTTCTTGTTCTGAAGAAATGAAAAAGTTAGTCAAACACAGTTTGAAGACTGTGTAATAGAGACTGTTACCTGAACCTTTTACTGGATAAGCTACATGCACTAATTCGCCAAATGTGACTGTTCTCTCGTATCCTGGAATCTGAAGCTTCGTCTTTTTATTAATATATACACGTTCCACTTCGATATCAGATATCGCGCTACGCATAGTAGGAGACCAATTGATCAAATCGTTCTTCCTATACAATAAGTTTCGATCGTTCAGCATCACAAACGCTTCTGTCACGGCATGATTGTGAGTCTATCAGAAACATAAATATATAATTGTTTAAAATTCTATGGACTGCTCGCAGATAAATATACCTCACTCATTGTAAAGTATTCTCTGGACCAATCCAAGCTTGCACCTAAAGCTTTCAATTGTGATCTTATCATATTCTCTTTTTCATTCTTCCACTGGGAAACGAATGAAACAAATTCCTCCGGTCCTATATCTGATCTCTTAACACCTTTTGTCTTAAGTAGATGTTTCTCTACTATCATTTGTGTCGCGATACCAGCATGATCGAAGCCTGGTATCCATACCACAGGATGTCCCTTCATTCTGTACCTAGATACAGATATTTTTTATTATATTACATATTTTATTGTAAGAAGTAAGTGCATACCATCTTGCTAGTACATCTTGAATTATAACAGTCATCGCGTGTCCTAAATGCAGCGCTCCGGTAATATTGGGAGGAGGCAACAACATTTTCATAGCTGTTTTCTCAACATTTTTAACAGAGAAGTAATTATTCCTCTCCCATATTTCGTACCATTCATTTTCAATCTCTTTCACATTACAAGATTTCGGGAAATCTACCAAAAAGGTATGTATAAGTAAAGATATAGGAGTGCGAGATCCTTTTAAATATTACGTGAAATAAATTGTATTAGTACCTGATAAACTTTGAGTAGAAAATTGATTATGACAATGTTTATAATAACAGACGAAGCGCCGTGAATTATTGAATCGTATAATTGTCATCGTGAATAGAAGAATGTTGTTTTACTTTCTAACGAAGCATAACCAATAATCTGAATAATATAATATTAAATCAGTCATTTGTCATATAATGCTTTGTAACAATCGCAATTACTGTTGATAGTTGCATTTGTATATTTATGCTTCTTGGAAAGAAATTTGAACAATATGCATTATGCAAATCTGTGAAATTTGGAATTTAAATATATTTTTACGTCACGCGGTAACTTTGATATTGATTCCTCGTTTTTAAAGTAGTTTTCATTTAAATAACTATCAATATTCTATATGGCAGCTCAATATCGTAAAATTTCAGGAATTCCGATCACAGCACCTTGCGTTGAGGATTAGTGTGAAAAAAATTCCTCAAATCTCGTAAGCGATGGTTTTATAAAATGAAAGCATTCGTGAGAATGCACGATATTTAATCAAGTATTTTCGCATCGGTTGGTTTATCTTTCATTCTGATTACGACAACGAAAAATACTCTTTGATTATGTTTAAAGTACAGTAATTATCTGCATTAAAGTTTGCAAATACATAACAAATAAACAAGATAGCGAACTTATGAAGTATAGAGAAAATCGTATTTTATTCGACATATTAATGAATCCTTACAAAGTTCGTTCTCGAGTACAGAACGATTATTACATCAAAATACATATATTAGACCTCGAATTTATTTAACAAATAGCAATGACTTGCAACGATGAATTCTTTAAACGTAGTAAACAAGCGATATCGTTTTTTTTGCATGTACTATCCTTGTCCGATTCTCCAAGATAAGAGTCTAGAAGGAGAAAAGGAACGCCCACATGGTTCAAAGTCTTCTTTGTTACGTACAGATAATTTAACCGCCCGGTGTCAATTCGCATGTACAGTGTATTCCAAGTCCAGTCGACATCATCAGCCGTGATTGTCTAGTAGTTGCCGATTGCGATTGAACTGCCTTTTTCTACCACTCGTTTTCAATCACATTTTCCATCACCAAATTCTCCACTTCACAATATGAACGTAAGTTCTCGTTTCCTTCACGTAGACATCGTAATTACAGTAAATTAAACTAAGAAATACGATCAGTACAAAAATCTTTCTATATCGTGGTCATGCGTATTATTGATATCGTATTCGTATTGTTTCGTACATTTGTTACAATTGAAAAACGTTATTCTTTTCACCGGTTGTTCAGTGTTCAATACGTATATGACACGATACATATTATCCTTGAATCGTTATATTTCGTAGAACATACTGAAAATAATTAGTTTAAAGTTAGTAACGATTTTGCGTGAGTAACATATAAAATTCGATCGCGTGATTAATACATATGCATTTATTTTAGGGACTAGTAGCTCTTGTAACCGGAGGTGCCTCTGGATTAGGGCTTGGTTGCGTGCGAAGATTTGTAAAAGAAGGTGCCAAAGTAGCCATCGCTGATCTACCATCATCCAAAGGAGATGAGATCGCTAAAGAGCTGGGAGACTCTGCTGTTTTTACACCAATGAATGTGAGCGTTTTAATACTGCTCTCAGTAGTAAAAAGTATAAGAAATTGTCATAGTAAAACATGAATAGAATTTTCAATTCTGTTAGTGTAATGTATATATTTCTTTACATTGCAATATATTTATTCTTTGGAATCGTGATTAACTTTAAACTTGGCCTTAATGTATATATACATATATATCTCTACTACAATTAATATTATTAGTAACCATTATGAATTGACATGGAAGGTGTCAGTGAATCATCCTTCTTCTTTGGTAGAACTTTGGACTTTCTTACAGGTAACATCACCGGACGATGTGAACGCTGCTGTGACTACAATAGAAAAGAAATTTAAGAAGCTGAACGTTATTGTTAATGCAGCAGGGATAGCGGTAGCACACAAAATATATAACTTCAATACCAACACACCGCATTCACTAGAAGACTTCAACAAAGTGGTTAACGTAAATGTGTCGGGGACGTTCAACGTTATCAGATTAAGTTTGCCATTGATATACAAGAACCAACCGGACGAGGATGGACAACGGGGTGTAATAATTAATACAGCGAGCGTTGCTGCTTACGAGGGGCAGATGGGTCAAGTAGCGTATTCGGCTAGCAAGGGCGCGATCGTTGGAATGACGTTGCCCATGGCCCGCGATCTCGCCAAGCCCGGCATTCGCGTAGTCACAATCGCTCCTGGATTATTCGATACACCGATGTTATCAAGCTTACCAGAAAAGGTACGTGCATATTTGGCGAAAACGGTACCGTTCCCTCACAGATTGGGAAACCCGGACGAATATGCAAAACTGGTACAACAAATCGTTGAGAATCATCTGCTGAACGGAGAAGTGATAAGACTGGATGGTGCTCTCAGAATGCAACCTTGAACTGGTGTACGTGTAACGGTTGCATGAACAGGTGGAAGTGGAGGGAAGACAGAGACACAGAAGGTGGGTAATTAAAGAAAGACACAAATGATACTTATATAGAAACAGAGAAGAATGTATGAGAGATGAATAAAACGGTTAATTTTTTTACATGCAACACCATTATAATTCTCTTAGAATGTACACAAACAACTAAAAGTTTTTCATCTATCATAGGTATCGACAATCTTTCTTTATTACCTTATGACTGTACAATTAATGTTCTTGTAAATGCGTTGCAAAAGTCGCAACACCCTTCTTTAAATAGTTCCCCTAGAGTATCATCTAGCAAAAAAGTTGTGTACATAATATCAACATAAAAATCGTTTAGTCGTTCCCATTTTTTTTTCGTTTTTTTATTCGTTTAGTCTTTCTTTTCCAATAACCTCCGGAGATTTCCAAAATTCCATTAAATGCTGGAACTTGTTTTGATGATTTTTCGGAAGAGCCAGTTTACTTGTTAAGGCAGGATAATCGGGATCTCCGAGGTCTAGTCAATCCTAGGCATTTGATTCTTTCAGATTTTGCAGTTTCTCCAGCTGGTCTGGCTGTAACTCATCTGGAATACTTGCCCTTCCGCCCACCACCATTTTCTCCGGCATGATCTCGATATCTTCCGTTTCTTGTTGTACCTCGACCACGGTACCGCGCGACGGTATAGACTGAGAGTTGTCCGCCGTGCTCGGTCCAGACGTCGAGTCGCCTTCGCTACCAGAACTGCTACTAACTGGGAACGGTGCCGAATCTGCCGGCAGATCGTCCACCGTTGATTTCTCCTCGACCTCTTCGGGCGCCCCCGTAGTTTCTTGCTCTTTCTCGTCCATTATCACGGTAGGCTCTTTACAGTCGCTCTCGTTCATGTCAGTGGTAGTAGCGCTTGATGGCGGATCGCCCTCGGAATTCTCTTCCGTCGACTTCACCGTCTCATCCGCGGTTTCCTCCATACCCGGGAACGGGTGTTCAACTTCTTCCATGGGCGTTGCCGCCGTGATCACTATCTGCGCGACGCCAAGTCCGATATCTTCGTTGGCCTGGTCAGTGTTCAAAGACTGCGGATGCTTAGCTCTTTCCTCATCTGTCTAAAAGTAGAACGACCGCACGGCTAGATTATTAAAAATCGTTGATTCATCCACGGATCCTTTCAACTATCGGTTTAAGAAAACTCCATTTACCTTTGCTCCTGATTCGTCCGACACTTCTACGACTAAGCAGCAATTTCGTGTATGTTGAGATACACAGATTAAATAGAAAAGCGATAGAGCACGGTGACGATTCGAAACTTACCTACTATACCAGGCCCATCGGGATTGTCGCCTTGAAACTGCGAGCCGTAATGACTTTTTTGGTCCTTCGATAGATTTATCTTGAAACCTTCTTGATCTTGCGGCTGTTGTTGCTCGTCCGCATTTGCATTTGCATTTTGCGCTTCTGCAAAGTTTAACGTATGAAAGTGAGAACGTCTCTTCGATTCTGATCTAATTTGATAACGTACCTTTCATGAGACTTTGAGTCAGTTCCTCTTCGAGTAAGAACTCGGGAATCTCGGGCGGTGTAAACACAGGTGGTGCAGAACTCGGTGGTGTTAGATCCTCCTAATAAATTCCAGAAATGTGTTAGCATACTTTCTCAGAAGTAGTCACGATCATTCATAGATTGAAATACAACCTGGGGGGTCAACGGTGAGCCGTCCGCGGCACAGGGTTCTACGACCAAGGAGGGGAACAATCCTCGTTGACCTCGGAGTTCTCCTTCCCACCATCCATCGTCGACGTCGTGCGGTTCTTTTCTAAGCACCTTTAGGATATCGCCTTCCAAGAAATTGAGTTCCTCGTCGCACGTGGCGTCGTAATCGTAAAGAGCCACGCAAAATTGCTCCGTTTCTAGAAGAAAGATGGTCCAGAAACTGCTTGTGTCATGGGATTTATCCCCAGCGATGGAACTTACCTCCTATATGATTTTGTACAATAGTCTCTGGCTCGGTAGCTTGTAAATTGGCGTCTGGATCGACGGCATCGTGATCGTCGACGGTGTAATCTACCGAAGAGAAAGATATTTGCTGTACCAGTGTACCTGGCCCTTGGGAAGAGAGGCCAGGCGTATCTCTCTCAACGTCGAGATAATTCTGAGGAACAAAACCTTCCTCCCCGCGGTAATTCCGCGCGCGAAGCCACCCGTCGCCGTCGCCCTCGCCGACGACTTCGAGTTGCTCGCTCTCAAGAATTGACAATTCATCGGGATTTTGCGCCTGTAACAAAACATCTCTTCTAGCATTCTTATTTCGTAAAATTTGTTGCCCAACGAATTTTAAAATGTGTACCGTGTATGAGTAAAGAGCGGTGCACTTGTATATTGGCTGAGCAGATTGCGCATCAGTTGCTTCCTGAGCTTCGTCTTTCTCTTCGTCCACAGTTGTCGGATCATCCCAGCGAGTCGTAAGAGCTTCCATCAGTTGCTTCTCTCTCTGTTCATCATCCTCTTCCCAATCTACACTCGTTGGATCGTCCCAGCCAGCAAGCTGCTTCTCTCGCATAGCTGCTGTTCATATAAATACAAATAATCTCCTTGCACGTTTTCATTTGATATCTTGGCCTACCGTCTGCGTCTTCGCTGTCGTGTCTTTGCCTCCCTTGCGGGGCGTCTTCTTCTTGTTGAGGAACTGTTGGTCGTTCGACAGTCGTCAAGTCGCTGCCACCGTCACCGTCGCTGTCATAAAACGAGTCCGAGGACGGATGTTCCTATAAAATACTCATACAGATACTTCTATTCATTGATTTATCGATGTCGCAGTGAATGAAGATTATTACCACTGTCCCTGATGCATCACTCCTGACTGAGAGAGAGCTGGCAGAACGCGGTATATCTTGGACACTGAGGGTCTCCGCTTCCTGCAGCCATTCGTCGACGTTCACTAGAAGGATAACAAACGCGAGACAGTAGAATCGATAAGTATATGAAATATATTTCACTTAAACTCCGTGAGACAAACCTCCACCGTTTCGGAGACATTCTATTCTCGCCTCTGCCTTCAATTTCGCTGTCTAATGAACAAGTAAACAGGGTGAGGAAGAGAATTCACGTGACTCCACGCGTTTCACTACATATCTTACCTCTGCGCGGCGTATCAAGTGTTTTAATTCATCGATTTTCGTATCTAAATCTGGACCTTGCGGATCGTTCGGATCAGTCTGCAAACGTACGCGGTTATTAGCAGGGTCATTAAATATACGCGACGAGTAACAATCGTTCGCGAACCTTTTGTCCAGATTCTTTAAGCTGCAGAAACGTTTGTAATTTTCTATTGTTTTCCCTAATGCTGCTTACTTCCCGAGCTATTCTCGAGGACCAACGGCGAGCTTCCTTGCCGAGCGTAGCTGCGGCACAATGATCAACCGTTACCCTGTAACAAATTCGTTTTCCAATTAATCAGGAAGATGAATGCTCGAGGCATCGAGGCGTCACGTACCTTTCTACCGGGTCGCTGTCGCAAGGATCGAAATCGTACTGTATGTGCTGTTTCAACACGGGATAATACAAGCAGCAGCATTGTATGTTGTACTCTCTAGTAAGCTGTAACGGGATAAATAAGAGTTCTCGTTCGATTGTTTCACGGTTCATCGGATACGTACTTGTTGCGCTTGATCACGAATTTTTCCGAAGCTATTCTGCGTGGCCAGGCAGGTCAACAGTTCTGTACGACCCATCAACGTTAGATATTCGGCAACCTTGTCATAGACTCCTTGTTCCAAATACTATTCGAACAGAATGAATATATATATCCAGATTATTCTTCAATCGAACGAAGAGAACAAGCGTAATAAGGAAAGTGGCTTACTTGCATGGTGTTCTGTAAATCGACTGCGAAATATCTATTCTGATGCGCGTTGGCAGCGGCGAGACTGAGCAGATAATCGTTCCGAGCTCCAGTCGACTTCTCCTCCAAAGCGTCGCGTTTCGAGCTCACTTTCGCGCTATTTTTCTGCAGCGATGTTATCGATTGAAAGAAGGACCCCTTCTTCTTCTTCAGCCTGAAAAAAAACGATCAATACCGCGTGTAAAGGATTGTACGTCCGTTTACGGTTGTCCCACGTACTTCTCTTCGATGTCTTTCGCCTTGTCGCGTACGTCATGAGCGCTGTGCTCCTCGTCGAAGTACAATTTCTTCGTCTTGTCCACGTCTTGCACGCACATTTGCAACTCCTTTTGTACTATCATTAATTGGTCGATTGCCTGTTTGAAAAGAGAGACAATGTCAGTTACCGATACAGTTTTTACTCGACGATGCGTACCTTCTTAGAAATCTGAATTTTGTGCATTCTTAAAGACTTCGCGTCGTCAGCAATTTGTTGCTGAAATACTTCGACCGCAGCTAGCCGAGCTCTAGCCAGCTTCTCGTTTTCTTCTAAGACTGTCCGCCAAACGTTCCACATATTCCTAAAAAACATCCGACCGCTTAGCTCCATCCTCGAGGAAGCTAATTACGTTATAACTAAAGCGTACCATTTCTCCCCTGCACCTTCGACTTTCAGATCCGGGATATTTGGTATCTTTTTATTTAAGTACGCGGAGGATATTTTAAGCAGAGCCTGAAACGAACGATCGATCAGTAATCAAATTCATGACGCGACGACTCTCAGTCTCCTCCCTTACCTCGGAATAAGATTTCTCAATCGCAGACTTTTTTATCGTAAAGGTACTGAAACGAAGTGTTCGAATATTTAGAACTTAGAAAAATGCATAGTTAACAACGAAGAGATTGAAGCAGCATGTAAAATAAGCTCGGCGTTCAAAGAGCTCTCATAACTAATCTTATTTTACAGAAGAGTTTCAAGTCTCACCGAATGTCCTCGAGCAGGTCGCATTCATGTTGGTTCTTCGCTTGCAATTTCGCCGCTTGTTCCGCGTGAACATTCTTCAGGAATTTCGTGTAATTTCCCTAGAAAACGATTATACCGTCGATGTAGACATCATTCCTTTTTCACTCGTCAGTGCTTTCCAGTTTACATTTTCGGACGGATCTTTGTAATGGATGATAGGATCACTTCTGGTCCTTTGCCAGGATGTACCAGGAGAATCGACTTGGCAACGGGTGTAACAAGGACAATGGTGGAACATCTCCCGTTCGTATAGATTGTGGTATAAATAGGTTTTCGTCAGACAGTTAATTTATTTGTACAAAGATATTTATAATAATTATCGATCAGGTTGGCTCTAATCGGGCGTAACATCGTTCGAAGTCAAGTTCAACTTTATAGTACGTACGTTACCCTCACGTAGGTGAGACTCGCATTGACCACGTGAACACCGAAAATGAAAATCTGCACGCAATCTTTTTCATCTGATCATTAAAATTGCAATTATTCTTGCATTGATCCTTCGTGAAAGTGTATTATACTGTCCCTGTCTCTCTCACGCTGTGCTCGTAACTACATGCATTGTTACGCGGATCGTTCAATGAGAAAACCTACTTCATCATTTTCGAGTACAATGCAAATTTCCAAGTTCCCTTTTTCTTTCGACGTTCGAGCAGACACGCTAATTGAAATATCGCTGAGCACATTTTAATTCCTTTCGAATCGGCAATCCATCTCCTCGTACAAATTACAATTTCCAATAAGCCTGTTTATAGGAACACTTTTCATACGCAAGGAATTAATGAACGCTAATTAGGAAGAGAATTTTATCGGGTATCATAGGCGAGACATGCCTGCTTTTATGCTACGTCCCATGGAAGGGAAAGGTCAGGTTTTCACCTCGGGCAAAGAACATTTCGTTACTGCATTCGTCAGAACGTATTTAAAATTCCAGGTAAAATTGTTCTGTTTCGCTCTAGAAAAACGCAAAGCGCTTTCGTTTGCTGTGACGTGTTTGCAAAGGAAAAATATTCCGGTATAAAAAAGTGGATGAACGGGAAATGAGCCCCGAAGACACGGAGAGGAAACAGAGGAGAGCCACTTGTGACGAGTCGGACGAAATTTCTTTCCAACCAGTGTTTAGCCGTAAAACACGCGTTTCCTACTCCTTATCACCTGACTCGCGTTCGGTAACGAGGAAGTGGGTCAGGAATCTCCCAATCTTTAACTGGCGAAAATTCATTGTCACGGAGCGAGGGCGAAGGGTCAGTTCGCCGCGTATCTCGATAAATAGGTCAGGGAATTCCTGTCATCTTTAAAACGGCCAAATATAATTGAATAACGACTTTGACTTGTACTTAGGAAATTGCATAATTCATCCCATAGACGATGCTGAGTACGCTGGTCGGGTATCAGGGCGTGGGAAGAATTGAAAATCGATGATAAATCATTGCACGTTTTCTAAGAGGCTTTGTAATGTCCGTCGATATTTCTATTAACATCGAGACTGATTGAAACCACTTTTAAGAAGAAAAACCGTTCCTCTTTCTTCTGTAGTTAATTAGAATAAAGACTCGTAATAAGACGAGTGCATTTATAAACGTGAAACATTGAAATCACGTTCAACAGAAACATGGCCTCCTAAAAATTGTCCTACATTCAAAATTCGGGATCGATTTCGGTGCCGTTACATAATAAAGGAAACAAACAGAAATTTCAGGGATGTAGGGTGGTTTCAGTGCAAGGAGAGTCAAATTCCCCGGTAACGTAGCCAGTGACGAAAGCAAAGATCGGGAGGGCGAAGTAAATATGATTACCGGTAGGTCTCACGTTCGATTCTCATCGAGACGATATTAAACCAGGTCTTTGGCTTGTTCCATAGATTTTCAGGTCAGCTTTTGGTATAGGTTCTGACCGAGGGCCGAAGTGCGCATCGATCTCATAGTGGTAACGTTCGAGCACCGTTTACGTCAATTTTTCCGTAAGACGTAGCAAAAGATCGATACGATGGTGAAATTCGCTTATCTCGATCGCGAGGCATTGTCAACCTGCCTTACCAGGAGAATCGTGAAAAGCTATTGGAGCCCGATCACGTTTACCCGTCCCGGATCGTGACCGCAGGATTTTCCGCGAGGAAAGACTCGCCGGAACATAGAATCTTCTGTAGAGAAGTACTCGAGTAATTGAGCAAGGAAAGATGGAAGGTCTCAGGGGGACGAAAGAAACGAAATGTCAAAGGATGTCTTTCATCTTACTTTTCTCGGTGGTGGTTGCATGCTGGAAGAGCGATCTGCTCTGCAGCCTCACCGCTGGCAGCCCGTTTTACACCGTCCGCCGGGGAGGGGTGCTCTGTTGTTTTCGTACGCCTCACCCGACACACAATATTACACGAGCTACCACCCTCACTGCTTGCGTGTCCGTACGCTACTGATCTCCTGTCCTCGACTGAGCTAGCCTATTTATTGATCGCAAGCGCGCCTGCGTTTTATTTCAACCCCTACGCGTCTTCGGGATATCCTCTCAGTCTCCTTTGCTCGACCTTCCCTGCCTCCGCCGGTCTCTCGGCGATGTCTGTTCAGAATTTTCATTACTCTCAACGAGAGCTTTTATACGCCCCATTGACCGCCATCAATCGAAATCTCACTAACCGCCCCACCCCCCCCGCCCTTACTTCGATTTCAATCTTTTTAATTATTATTCGACCGATGCAATTTCGGAATATTAAGAGGAGAGAAGAAAACGGTTTTCGAAACAGTATTCAACTTTATTAATTGTATAAAACGGGAAAGTGCGCTCTGCAAATACATACTGAACGAATCGTTTTTCGTAGTTGAAAGATGTAATTATATAAGAAACGTTTAACGTCAGATACAAAATTGAAAAAGTCGCAGCGGACACTTATTTAAAACTAGTCGAACATCCACAAGATGCGATAAAAATTACACTATATTTTGACCTGTCACGTGTCAAAAATCAGACTTGGCTCAATCCACTTTTAGTAGCCGAAGCGCGCGGTTCACTTTCAAGAGATTCATTTACTCCGATAAATTGGCTTAGAAAAATATGTAAAACGCGACGAGCGCTTTCGAAACGAACAATTTCAAGCTGAACTTTTCGCAATTAAATGAAACCGTGAGACAAGCGAGTCCGACGAAGTTTAGAAATTGACGCAGGAAGAGAATAGTCCGTAAATAGTTGGTAGTCGAGTTCCGTGCCTGTCCAGCTGGACCTGTACAGCCAACGTTCATGGTAACTCGTCGTGCGGTATCGATCCAAGCTCTTGATCGACCGGCAAACCGACGGCACCTTCGACATCGGGGTCTGAGCCTACCGGCAGCACGACTTCCGGCTGAGGAACGGGATCCGCCTGCAGAAGCGCGATCGCTATCGGATTTCCACCGGCGTCCAGTGCCGGGTCGGCCGTCGCTTCCGCGAGATTCGTCACGGACTTAGATTTCACGCATTGAAAGTCGACGTGTCGACTCTTTGCTTCTTCCTTCTCCCAAGACATGTGAATGAACGGTCTCTGCACATAATTGTAGATTACCTCGGCGCGTCCTCCGGCTCTCTTCTTGATCTTCTCCTTGTACGTCGGATAACCCTCGATGCCTAAACGAATCTTTTTCAAACCGCGTTCCTTCATCACTTGTTTGGCCACGTCTCTGTTCTCGATGTACTTGAAAAATCGGTACATCGCGGTACTATTAACAGCTGTCGAGGGAGAAAACAACGAGCTTTAATACGTTTAAGAGTACGGCCGATGTGGTCAGTGATTTTCTATTTTATTCATTTAATTCACCGTGACAAGGTCAATATCATGAATCTTAATATTGTAAAAGAACTCACTCTGCGAGTACTCCTCCCCCATTTGCGGTGGATATTCCTCGTCCCAATCGACGATGTCGTCTTCCAATAAAACAACGATGTGGCACTCGCGATCGCCCCTACGCGCGCTGTTCACCATCAGCGGTAGTATTAAATCTTCCAAGAACACCTCGAACTGGCACCGAGCGCCTTCATTAGACAATTCATGTAACAATCCTCCTACAATGAATCATCTTATTTCTAGGACGTCCGCGTCTCATCTGTCTTTAACTCCTTCCGTCGATCGCGTTCGACTCTTTAGGATGATTTTATGGAAAACAACTACTTACTTAGATTTTGGCATTTCACTGTACTTGCGTCAAACGGAACGAGAAGGTAATCGCAAGCCTCTCGTAACTCCTGAACCGCGACCGTCGGCGGGCACCTGATCACGCCTCCCTTGTAATAATCAAGAATAGCTCTAAATACCATGGCCGATATGCCGTCTGCGACCTCGTACTCGCCACGCTCGTTCGGCTGGGCGTACTCTACGCCGGAACTGAACATTCTACCTAACATCGTGTTCGGATGCGCCGTGAACAAGGCGGGATCGACGATAAATCTGAGAAGAAAATGTATCGCTCATGTGATGATCGTGCAAACAGCTCAGAGTCACGGTCGCTCACCTAGTGTTGTCGACGATGAGAGTGAGGCGTTCATCGCTAGACTGCGGATTACTTATACCGGTAATAGATCCAGACGATGGTAAAATGTCTCTATTTTGAGTTTGTTGACTTTTCCCAACGACGACTCCAGAGCAGAGTCTGAAGAAAAACACGTTCTAAGCGACTACATCACTTAACAATTAATACCTACACGGAACAGAGGAATGATCACTGATAAACGTATAAAGCAATGGAAAGTATCGATCGAATGCGCTGATAACACCTACCTTTCACATACCGATGCCTGGACTCTTGTACGATACGATATAAGAAATAAGAATAGGATCCATATAAATGTGTAAAATAATGAACTCTACGTTGTACTATTCAACTTAAAACCATTCGTGTACACGTTTCGAGTACGTAGATAATACTTTGCTATTTTGCATTCGTTCGTGAATATTACCTGTTTTGTTGGCTAACATTAGTATTTTGCCTGGCAGAATTGTAGGAATGACAGTGCCTTTCAGTGCTTCCATCCCTTTGTACCAAACAAGATTTTGGTTTTGAAGAGCCACCACAACTACATGCAAAACAACAACGTTACCTTTCTAATATCTGCATTCAAACACAAGCATCGTGTACCGATCTATCAAAAATTGAATGCCACGACTAATTCGGTTCAACGAATGTATCGTAAGTGTATGTACACAAATGTCTTGTTGCGAACTTCATCTTAACTGTGATATAAGTTTTTAGTTGAATAGTTCTCGATTCTTCGTAACATTTAATGTCATCGCTAATCGACGGAGAATGTGAACAAAAATGAAATTAAACAAAGCTATAGGAATAAATCTACGCACACAAAAAACTTATATAACACAAATGAGAGAGGAAAATATGCATTTAAATTACGTTTACGAGATGGTTTCTTATGAAATCGTTTCGCTTCTCTAACTGGTAATGAAATAATTAACTGACATGCACGACATTCGGCATAGCATCCCCAGATACATGCTATATACTTCGAAATGGTCTTTGAACAACATGGTAAATGACGAATTACATCGTAACGATAAAAGTTCCTCGTCGAAAAATACCTGTTTCGATGAGTTAGGAAATGAAGCGAGGAATATGATATCTAAAGTGTCTAAAATATCTATGTCCCTATTTTCTTTTCTCATAATGCTCGTTATTCTCGTTTACGTCTCTTACGCGATGAATACAATACCTCAGCCTATTCTTATAAATACGATGCCTTCCTCTACCACCAGTTTCTTTGTCCGTCTCTGTATCGCTACTGCTATCCTGATAATTTAAACGTTCAGCAGAGCTCGACATCTTGGACCAACTGTGAAAAGAAATAATATGAATCGAAAGCAAAATCTGTAAGTTGAAAGATCAGTTCGGGAAGAAATACTTTATCCTTAAGTAACTAATCAGATCGACTGTGAACATTCTAATCAAAAATATTCTTTCGTGCGCCCTAAGAATTTCATGGTTAACTACGTTTAACATTGCAGCTGTAAACAATATAAAGATTACGCAATGAAATTGAGATCGAACGTGTCGAAGTTTCGAGTAGTTGGAAATTCGCTTCTATACTTTTTGTTAATTATTTTTCAAGACGTACGTAATAGATAGGAAGAACACTGAGCGATTTTTTAAACATTTATTTATACTTGACGCAACGACGGTGAACGTAAGTATGAGAAGTGACTAATAATTAAAGGGAAACTGTTATTGTGAAATACTTCGCGGTAGTCTTTTGTATTATTCATACGTGCGACGTGTACGTTCGAAACACTTACGGATTAGATATTGACAAGTAGAATCCGAGTTTCTTCAGAAGCCAGCTGGCTGACGTGCAAATTTCCAAGCCGCACGATTGAAAGTTAACCTGGCCGAGTCTTTTGACGGAAAGTTGCATCCCACCAGTGATGGGCACATATCCGTATCGTGGGATTTTTAAGCACTAGCTGACGTTTAAAACCTGAAGGATCACTAGCGCCGTGAAGAGGAGTGGTGGACGTGCGCACTCCCGTTTCCTTCAGTTCCGTTTCCTCTCTGATCGAAGCAAGTTGACATTGGTTCATTGGTTGACAATTGACAGTCTTGACATCTTCGCGAAAATAAGATGCGAGTGAATTAATTATTCTATGCATTGTTCGGTTGAGTACGTTAAAACGATAAGCAGAGGAGACCACGTACTGGATGAGAGGCTTAATGGAAAGATGTTGAAGCATATTTTGTTCGTTGCCACAATCATATTAATAAGTTTGTCAGAATCCGAGGTTAGAGCGAGCAGTTTACGGCTTCTCGAGTAATGAGATCAATCATACACAATCCTGATTGCAGGCGCAATACGATGACAAACGATGTAAATGCATTTGCCCGAGTCTTCTCTCCGTTATAAATACAACCCAGTCCTCGGAACGGAAATCGTACATTATAAACGTGCCACCCTCTGAATGGTAATTCAAATCCTAATTAAAAAACGATAATCCCGCGTGCGTGACAGATGTATTCATTTAAATCGTAATCCATAGTAAATGCGAGAACGTTGTCTTGTCGAAAGTGGGTGATCAGTTGAAAGGTAAAGAAGAGATTTTTTGCTCGAGATGCGATTGCAAATATGAAAATAGGAACACCACTATTATTAAAGTAAGTTGCGTTCGAGTAACTCGCTCATCTTGTTTACGTAAGGCTCATGAATTTACTGACGCTTTCAGATAGTGGTGATACTTGTTATTTGGGTCATATCTCTGTTAGTAATTTACATGTTATTCTTGATTTGCTTGGATCCGTTACTAAATAAGAGAATTCATAAAGCTTCGACAAATATTGGCTATCATGAACATAATAATGAAGAGGTACGTTTATCGATGTTCGTCGTAAGCAACGTTTGCTTGAAACATTTTCTATTTTGTTAGGACGATTCCTCGACAGCTCCTGGTTCGTTTCATCCTATGGGTGAAAGGGGTAATGTGCTAAATCGTGTTGGTCATCAACAAGACAAGTGGAAACGTCAGGTTCAGGAGCAGAGACGTAACATTTACGATAGACACACTATGCTTAATTGAAACTGTACAGTTCTGTTTCTTGAAATAATTAAATATTACGATTAAGAAGATCGTGACATTTATTTGACGGCATTTACAGTTTTGTATATAATTTTCTGGGATTATTTTAGGACTCGTTGAGTCAGATAATCAGGAGTACATAATTTCAATAGTAAATGTCGACAAATCGGGCCACCAGAATTAGTATGTCAACGTTATATGTGTAACTAGTGATTCCAAAATTTTCTGAAACCAACGTATCAAACAATAAAGTATTGAAATGTGTTATTTTTACAGGTATGAACAATTTTAATTCGTACAATAATTGATATTACGATTATATAAAACTTAATTTTTATTGAAAGTAACTTAAGACGATTTGGGTACAGCAGGCTCATCCTTCTCCATCGCGTGTTCGATCAATTCTTTTATTTTATCGTACAACGTTAAAACTAATGCCCCACCCGTGCCCCTAAGGATATTCGAAAGTGAACCTTTAAAGAAAGCCCCGACACCTTCGCCTTTCATCGTCTTCACCCAACAATCTAACGTGTTTTTATACATCACGTCTCCTTTTTTAAGACCTGACTGCATCATCATCCGTCTTCTAACTGTATCAAAGGGGTATGATATAATTCCAGCCGTTGTCGTTACTGCCTGCAAGTAATTTCGCGTTTAAACAGTGAATGCGTTAATCATTTGACGAACAGCTTACTTGAGCGATCATAAAGTTGATATGGAAAGGTGTGTTTTTCGGATCAGGGAGCATCCCTCTCATGGTGTCATAAAATCCGAAATACGCGGCTCTGTAGATAATGATTCCTTGGACGCTCACGCTGAAACCACGATAAAGTCCGAGGAACCCATCCGTTTTGAAAATTTTTGCTATGCAATCACCCAGACCTTTGAATTCTCGTCTTTCTGCCTTTCCAATATCTGCCGCTAATCTATAAATCGTGTATCGTTACAATATCGTTTCTACGTACAGAACGATGATACGCATCACCTTGTGCGAGCAAAATCGAGGGGATAAACGAATAGAAGGGACGTTGCCCCGGCGGCACCACCAGAGGCCAAATTTCCAGCCATCTGTTTCCAAAATGCATCCTTCGGGACACCTTCTAAAAACAGAGCCTTGAACTTGTCCTTAAATGCAAAGTTTAATGCTTGAGTGGGGAAATACCGAATTACGTTAGCCAGATTGCCTCTCCAGAAACTGAGAAAACCCGTTTCCTTCGGTATGCGTACAAACGCATCCATCATGCCTGATTAAATTCAAGAGCTAAATGAAATCGGAATCGATTTTCATTAACGAACAATTACCTTTGTACCGTTGTTCCGGCCTTATCTGTTTCGAGGTGTGTTGAACTTGGAGCAACAACTTGACCCTCTCTAACGGGGCAACTGCAGTCTTCGAAACGGCCGCAGATATCCCACCGGCTAAGAAATCTACTAAAAATGACTTATACGTGTCCATGTCGTAAATTTTCAAGGGACACACGGATCTTCAGAGACGAATTGTAGTTTGCACTGATAAAATCGTTTCAAACTATGAACCATAATGTCGTGACGATTCTCTGAACAGATCTTCCTCCCCTTTCTCTCAGCTGTTCAAGTTTATTTCTACTTCTTTCTAAACCATTTATTATATTTCTAACATAAGAAACAGAAGCAATGAGAATTTGTGTAAATAAACACATTTAACGCGAGCTTCCATTTAGCACGACGTTTATCTTAAACTTCTATTGTTTTCCGCTTTTCTTTTCGATTATAGGGTGGGTCAATTGAACGAGCGACACTTTTTTGGTTTTAACGTTAAATGATTTAATCGCTTTACATAAAATGGAATCTCTTTTTTCCTCGTCAATTTAAGGCGTTAAATTGGTCATACAAATTTTGTCGTCAGAGCTCTCGAAAACTATGACTATCCGTTTTTTGTTCGTATAGAAAGAGTTTTCTTAGATCACAGTGAATTCTAGCTAAAATCGACGCAAAACATCCATCGACGCATTTTTAAAGGAAAATACCGAGTATGGAACTAAACGTTACCAGCATTTGGACTTCGAAGACTAGGCATAGTTACTTAAACATCAAACCACATAGAACAAGTTAAATATCAGCATTTCCATTTCTAAAATGCTCATACCCATTAATTATATCCACATAGTTGAAAGGTATGCGTAGCATGTTTAGAGGAATGTTTCGGCACATAGTGGCAAAGATATATATGGACAAGACTGGACCAGTTTTGGTCAATACGAGACTCAAAAAGATATATTTATCTCTCTTTTTCTCTAAGTGCATAGAAGATTTAATTAAAAAAATAAGAAACTTAAAACTTACGTACGAATTCGAACCGAGTATACGAGAAAATTAATACGCTACGATAAGCCTCAGATTAAATAAAATACAAATTCACTGCCTGGCTAACTGAGCCATTCACTGCTCGTCTATCTATTGCATACTGTTGAACGATGAGATACAAATATTGTGCGAACGAATTTACAATCTATTTCCGATTACACCAATTTGAATATATACTTCTTTTTAAGAAAATATCCATTTAAAATTGACGCTAATCGAAATCTGTTCATATTTTGTTAATTGGCAGTGAAAGTACCGAACGTTTTATTCAACGAAACGTCATCGAAGTTAAAACTTATCAAATTGATTCTAATATGCAACAGCATATCGAAATAAACGTGTGTATCAAAGACTCGTTAAATATCTTATGAACGTGGTCAGACAGCATAAAACTCACGTACCATCTCCTTAACCAGCGTGAACAGACTGGAAAAAGAAACAATTACTTGTACTCGTCGTGTACTTCAAACAAATGTAATTGGACGTACCTTTGCAATGTCCACGCCTGTTAAATTCTTCACCAATTCTGGTACGCGTGTAACTATGTTAAGCACTTCTTCCGTCAGTTTTTCTGCTCCGATGTTTCCATTTCCGCTGGAAACCATCGTGATCTTCTTCGCCTGCGAAAGAGGTGCCGCGACCTCGGCTGCGACCTGTGAAATATAACGTGTTATAAACGTCAATCGATGAGGGGACGATTAAAATGTGCGTTACCTTTGGAAGAGTATCGAGCATCATATCGATCATAGCAGCACTCTTGTATTCGTTCCACGCAGCAGCTTTCTTTGCCATTTGCTCCGCCTCTGCCTTGGCCTTCGTCTCAATGGCGAAGGCTTCTGCATCTCCGCGAATTTTGATGGCTTCTGCCTCGGCTTCAGCCTCCATTACCTGACGCATTTTGTTAGCTTCGGCCATCTTCTCTAATCTGTAGCGCGCAATATTAATTAACTTTCGTTTATCAATTTCTCTTTTACAATTTACCTATATTTCTCAGCGTCGGCTGGACGTCGCACGGTCGCATCCAATTCCCTTTCGCGTCTCATCATCTCCTGTTCTTGAACAGCAATTTCTTGTCCACGTTCTACCACTTTTATCTGCATCTGTTCTTCCATGATTCTTTGCTTAGTCTTCGCAGCTTGCAATTCGTATGCCATTTCCGCTTCCGCTTTCTATATTAATTAAGCACGTCAAAACAATTAACGGCCGATCAACGAATACCGAAATAAGGTGACACTTACTTTGGTTTGCACTTCGACGTCGTACGCTGCCTTCTTCAACTCGAAATCTCTTTGCGCCTTAGCGATGTCTGTGTCGTTGAGGAAACGCGCAGCCATCCTCTGCTCCTCGGCAATAGCTTCGCGGATCTGAGCATCTCTACGAGCTTCTGCCTCTCCGATTCTCGCGTCGCGCTTCACTTCAGCCGTTCGTGCCATACCGAGAGCTTTCAGGTATCCCTATAAATAATCGTCGAACCATCGTTAAGTACAATTATCGGACCTCCTACCTTCCCGTTAAGAGCTTACAAATAACGACACAGATTTCAATGAATTTGAATTCGAGTTCAGCCCGAGTTACAAGATAGCAGACAAAAATATCGCATGTATTTAGTAAATTATGCATATTGAGAATTTGCGCTACCGTCGAAGCTTGCTTCTAACTCTCCCATTTATTCGAATATCAATTTGTATTAATATCTTTTCGAACAGCAGTGCATTGGCATTGTATAATAGTGATAAAGCAAAATTTGAACGTACCTTTGCCCCCTGAAAGTAGCAAAACAAAAATGTATTCAATATTTTACACTGTATGTACAAGGCTACATTAACTCATACATATATATGTATACATATTAACAAAAAAAATTGCTTATAGTTATCGCACAACCACTTAAAGGGGGACTTTTAAAATTGATTTCACGTATCATCTCATTCTCGGTTCTCTGTACTTTTTTTTTTTCATGGTTCTTCCTAAGTTTTTCAGTAACATGAATAGCTTTTAACTGAGGAAGGATCGACTTACTTCCTCGTCTCGAATATCTTTTAACGTGTACGACACAACGGTAATGCCCATGTTGACCAGGTCGCTACTTGCCACCTCGAATACTTCTTTGCTAAATTTTTTACGATCTTTGTATATCTCCTAAAATACAAAAACGTTTGATATTCATTTTCACACGATAGATGGGTGAACAAAAATCATATGATATCTATTTATACCTCTACAGTCATGCTTCCCATTATTGCTCTCTGGTGTCCTTCTAAAGTTACAAGCGCGATATTATGGATTTCTTCTTCGGTCTTGCCAAGAAATTGTTCACACGCCGTGGATAACATCTCTTCGTTCTGTCCTTGTATCTTCACCTTTGAACACACATAATTACTTATATATAAATGTATTTCATTTATACAGAATTGTTTTACGAACCGGTCTTACCTGTGCAATTCCTGTCACCGATATCGGTACTCCTTGGCACGTATATACCGTTGGACTTTCTACTTGTAAAGTCATAGTATTTAATGAAATTCTAAAAAGATTTTTTTATCAGATCTTTTATAAACACTTATTTAATTGAAGTTTAAACACCTACTTTTGTACTTGCTGGACGATAGGCCAGACAAATACTCTGCCGCCAGGCACCAACAGAGGCTTGCTGTAGCAGCATCCTTGAACAATAATAGACGAAATAAGTTCCAATTCCAGCATTTTAAATTCACTTGAAATACACGAGGAACCCGCGCATCGTTAATTGAACGATAAACATAGGTGAAAGTTGAATATCCGAAGGTAATCGAACGTAATTAACGAATAATTAACACCCCCGCTTTGTTACGAACTAAGTATAACAAATCAATTAATTGGCAAACTACTCCTCCCATGTTGTACCGTTGATTGATGAAACTAGGATAGCGAGCGATTTGCAATAGAAATCGGTTACCTGACACCACGAGTGCCTCGTTCGGGCCGCAAGTTACGAATCCGCAGCTCATAGTTAAAACGCGTAAAGGGAAAACAAATAGTCGCTGCAAAGTTTAAAGGGATCGAATGTCACCGTAATCCCTCTACTGGTCAATTGACGTCGCTATACTACGATGTCGTCATTCTTCTGCCGAGTTGAGATCGTATCGTACCTTATGCCGGGTTTGCAATGAATAAAATCACACACACACATACACGCACAATGATTAAACGTGTAGCTGCATTTTAAAATATTTTTATTTACAAATAATGTTTTATAATACGTTGACGCGTCAAACATGTAATATTAGAATCGCCTAAACTGTTTTTTGAATCTTTCATAATGGTAATCGTCAGTCGCCTTCTCTCCATTATCTTTCCTTTTTCCTTTGTAATCTTCTCTAGGCGCTGCTACTTTTTTCCTGTCGTCCGCATCCTGTTTCGATTTTTGGATATCCGCATCTTCTATATTAACTAAAAGCAAAACAGGAAACAATAAGCTTATGTCAAAGCGTAGCTCTAATTAAAAGGTACATGTATAACGTACATCGATTGTGTTGCACGAAATTCACAGCCATGTTCGTCGGCACAAATTGCGAGGGGCCATCCTTCTTTCTATGCCTGTCCCAAAGTAATTTCAATTTGGCTTCCTCTGTAGCTTCAATATTACGAATTTTTGCTCTGGAAATATAATTGATAGTCAAATAAGAAATCTTCTAAGTTGTACTGTAGCACAGTAATTATGCAAAAGATGTTACTCTATTCCAAGGTCCACTTCTGGGATACCAGACAACATTTGATTAGAAAGCATCTCTTCGCTTCTGTGTGCTGAGCTTTGCCTCAAATGCTCAGGAACTGCTTGCAAAGCTGCTTCTTCCGGTGAACAATAAGATCCTTTGTCATTATTAGTTCCATTTTCTGTCTTGTCCTCATTCTTGCATTTCCTCTTTGACAATTCCTCTTCAATGTACTTCACCCTGAGAAAATCGAAATAAGCTTAATGAATTAGCTTATTAAACGTTTAATCGTCACACAATGTTCTAATAACTACATCTCCTCATCTTCATCTCGTTTATTGGTTTCAGCATTGAACTGCGTGCCAATCCCTGTCTCGTAAGCATCGTTCTGCTTTAATTTGGTATTCTTTAATGCAGCCATGTTTACCATTCCACCAGTTTTCACGTTGAAAGGATCAGACTGTAAAAGCAGAAAATCTTCAAGGAACTTTGTATTGTTTATCAATTGTACGTAGTGATTAAGCTTACAGTCATAACGTCGGGTGTCATGCTTTCTCCAAGAGCTAATCCAACTACGTTTACTCCCTTCGGTCTCTCACGAAGTTTCTGTATAATCTTCATCTCTTCTACCTTTTCTCTAAATAAATAAATGATCTGTCAATTAAATCGGTATTTAAATTGGCTTGTTGCTTCATAACTATTACTTATTTTATGGATACCGATTTATTTACCTGACAGATGTTTCTTCATTTTCGTTTTCATCTTCGTCTGAAGAAACTTGTCGCTTCCTTAATTGTTTCTTCGATCGTTTTTTAAACTCTATTTTATTCTCTTCTGTGCCACTCATCTTGACCGTAAGATACACGATCCTTATTTACAATTGAATGGGGTTTAACTTCAGGTCTCTAGTAATCATATATGTGTGAGATGATCAACACAAATGTATGTACGTATACGCATACAAATAAGTGTACATCTTATATTTTCAATGCTCGATCAGGCATTTATAGAATTGTGGTCGATATTGTTTGACACGTCAAAATAAAAACAATTTTAACCTACGTCTGGATAAATAGTTACTGATGTAATTTTATTTTGAAATTGAATGTAAAGGGAATGTGAAAATACAGGAACGGTGTAAATTATAAAAATAATAAACGTTATTCGTTCATTGTATCATTTACTTATTATTTAATCAATTATTAGGTTAATTAACATTTTAAAACGTAGGTTAAAATGATTTTGGGGTTGCTCGTGGCGCCATCTAGCGTTCATGGCCGCGAAGCTGTATGGCTCCGATAAATTTGGAGTTCATCGTGGCGCCATCTAGCGTTCACGGCTGCGAACCCGTTTTTCTCTTAGGTGCAGCAATATTGGAGCCGTTTTGAATTTTGTCCCCTAGGGGAAACTACACATGTACATAGCTGGCTCATTTTCGTTGTTACTAGCTGTACGGAGGTTTTCTCCGTCTGAAAATAAGATTTCTTTTCCATTTAGAAAATAAGATCGCGTGCACCTGCGCAGGTGTAAACTGAACTGATTGACAGTTAACATCTTACACATATACTCCATCTGTACATGTACTATAGTATATGCCCTAAGATTGTGAATATTGTGATTCTCCGAAAAGTATTTGATCATATTTTTTGTCATAATCGTACACGGATATAGACACATGGTCGTGCCTACACAAGTGCATATAAGCAAACTCGGTGACGTTCGCTCCACGCGGGTATTCTAAACTCAAAAAGGACGAGCCTCTGGCGTCTGGTGCTGAGTTGGCAGTCTTGACGGCGACAAGTTTGAGTTGTGTCGTTGTGTCGTCGTGTATCAAACTGTTGTACATGTATGTGCATACGTATGTGCATTAAACGAATGGTATATACATGCATATTAGGTTGAATTCAAAGTGCGGGCTCAAAGTGCAGTAGGATGAGTGTACTTAAACGATAATACTTAAAACAGATCTTTACTTAATGAGCCATGAGCGGGCAAAAGTTCCAATATGACGAGAGCGGCGGGACGTTTTTCTACTTTTTATTATCGTTCTCCGCTTTGCTGCAGATACCAGTGACGTATTACTTCTGGCCACGTTGCCCCAAACAAGGTTAGAGGATGATCATTCATCTTATTCGGTTTTCGAGTTAATTAACGAATGATACCGCGCTCGAGTATGTCCACCGTTCATTTGCATAATCCCTTTGTGTGAGCCACTTCGTAATTTTCCGAGCGAATACTGATTACCGTTTAATTACGAAGGTCCCGTTATCAGATGCCTAACAAGCTCGATAACGGAACATTTTGGTATGTAATCGTGAATAAAAAGTTCGATAATTACACGTGTGCTGTTCTTTAACTTGAAACTTGGTGATGCTGCTTCAAGAATTTTACACGGCTCCTTCGACTAATTATCCATTCGTCCTTTTAATTTATATCATATTTTTCGACGTTCTATACTCGAAACTAATAATTGTGCGAGCATCTATTTTTATTCGCAACAATTAAGGAATATTTATATTCGAACACATTTGGAGCAATGATTTTGGTTCCATCTTTAATAAACACTTTTAAAGTACCGACAAAAACTAACTAACAAAACCGACTAACAATATTAATATATTTATTTAGATCCAGATCAAGAAGCGAAAGAGTGCCAGTGCGATGGATGTAAAAAGAAGAAAGTTATCCTACGACAGAACAAACCTTGGAAAGAGACTAGAGCATTGTTTGAGTGAGCAACAGCATTTGAATTACATTATTATACTAACTATTTTGTAGTAATCTGTTCACGTAAAACTTGTTGAACGTTCTAGCAAATTTCTTATCATTCTGGGATGGGTAGTTCTCATTTTCTTGACGTACAAAGTGTCCCAATTCGACTACGAAATGGCGAATTTCGATCCGTTCGAAATACTCGGAGTTACCTCGGTAAGTAAATTCAGTGATTTTCAACCAGAAGAAACACGACTCATTGGTTTGTCATTCATAGAGCGCGTCTCAAAATGATATTAAAAAAGCATACCGGAAACTCTCCTTGATCCTACATCCGGATAAAGAGACAGGAAACGAGAAAGCGTTCATGAAATTGACTAAAGGTAATGATAACAAATGCTTATGATAGGCATTGTTGTTCATCGTTTGTTTCTTACAGCTTTCCAAGCTTTGACGGACGACGAAGCACGGAAGAACTGGGAAAAGTATGGAAATCCAGATGGCCCGGGTGCAATGAGCTTCGGGATAGCTTTGCCATCCTGGATAGTCGAAAAGGAGAACTCGGTCTGGGTGCTGGGATTTTATTCGCTGGTGTTCATGTTCGTTTTGCCGACTGCTGTTGGGATGTGGTGGTACAAAAGCATTCGTTACACCGGTGACCAAGTAAATATTTTCTGTTCAATTTCGTTCAACGAAATTTAACCTCGTTTAGGCTCGTTTTAACCAAAAACTTTTCATTGACTCTTTAGGTACTATTGGCAACTACAGAGTTGTATTACGTTTCTTTTATCCAATGTCCTTCGACGTCTTTGAAGAAAGTTGTAATGATCCTCGCCGCCTCGTCCGAGTTCAATAAAAAACGAAACGCGGAGATAGTCGAAAGGTACACCGACAGTGAAGAAGTTTATTCGGTGAGTTATTTAAAGTTAAAGTCGCCAGTACGAATGAATCGCTTACATTTTTTATTTATTTTGTTTTCAGCTTATTAAACAGTTGCCCGATCTAGAAGCAAAGAATAAAACGTTATGCGACCTATACCCGATTAAAGCCAAAGCTTTGATTCACGCGCACCTGGCGCGAATACCGCTAAATCCGGAAACATTAGAAAAAGATAAACAGTACATAGTGAAAAAATGTCCTTATTTAATCCAAGAGATGGTAACCTGCGTGAACCGAGTGATTCTGTTGGCTTACGCGAAAAAAGGTGAGACGTAAAGAAATATTTTATAATGATTCAATTCTGACAAATATTTATCTTTTTCAGTTCCTCATCTGCCGACTATAAAAACAGTGGAGAATTGCATGAAACTGTGCGCGATGATAGTGCAAGCGCTTTGGGAACACAAGAGCCCGATGTTACAGTTACCGCATATAACCGAGGATAATTTAAAATGTTTCTTACCAAAAAAGGTACGTGCATATCCACGCGTTCTCTTTATTTTATTATCTCGCATACAATCAATTGAATATTTGTTCCCGCCAGCATCAAATCAAAAGTCTTCAACAGTTTGCACAATTGAAAGGAGAAGAGAGAAGACTGATACTTAAACATTTGTCAGACAGTCAATATGAGGATGTGATGAAAGTGCTTGGTAGTATGCCGTACATAGAATTCAAAGTGCGATCCGAAGGTAAAGATTTCGGACACGTGTTGAGAACGCACGTTTTAAATATTTTTACGAAGTGGTCATTGTTTTTGTTAGTGATCGATGACGAGAACCCGACCGTGTACACCGCTGGCGCTGTCGTTACTGTGACGGTGTCGTTGACTCGGAGAGACATGAGGCATCTGTTCGGCGATGACACCGTCGAAGAGCAGACGTTGATCGACGATAGTAAACCGGGCAACAACGAAGGTGGCGAGGAAGTGTTGGAAGAACAGAATAATCAGACAGCCGCGAAGAAGCCCGCGTGGCTCAGACAGAAGAAGGGTCAGAAGAAGTCACACAAGAAGGGTCCTAGCAAAAAGTTCTCCGCAAAGAACGCTGTTAATAATGCTCAACAGAACGCGAACACTCCCAACTCGAGGAAAAAGGACGACAAAGATAAAGAGTCTTCCAGAGACAACAAGTCGGACGTCAGTGACAGCGACGTGGACAGCGACAGAAGTAACGATGAAGACAGTCAGGAGAAGAAGGACATGTCCGTCGACGACGATGACACCGAATGGGAAAGGTAAACGATTTCATTTGTTGCGATCACCTGATTTAATTTAAACGCACGTGAAATCAGATTTCAGCAAAGGATTTCAAAGAGGGAGAAAGTGTTGGAGGGTAGGAGCAATATATCGCACGAAGTGCACTGTCCCCTGTTTCCGGACGTTAAACAGGAATACTGGTGGGTCTACATCTGCGACCGGAAGAGTCGAACGTTACTAACAACGCCTATTTACGTTACGTCGTTAGCGCAATTCGAGGAAGTCCAGTTGAAGTTCACCGCGCCGCGGTGGCCCGGCGTCTACACGTTCACCGTGTGTATGCGTAGCGATTCCTACCTGGGCTTCGACCAGGCCCAGGACATCAAGGTAAATCCCATTTTACCAAGTACGGACGAGACGAAATAAATCATTTTTAAGAAACAGTCGAAACAATTTGGGATTTGTATTTACAGTTGGACGTGAAAGAAGCGCCGGAAATACCCACGGAACATCCTCAGTGGGATATTTCAGACGAGGAGACTGCAGAGGACATCGACGCGGCCGACGAACATTCCGAGTACACAACCGACGAAGATATCAGTGACAATGAATAATATTTCTATGTTTAAGGAAGGAATCGTCGTATTTTTCCTCTTTTTTTATTTGTTGAGTGTTAAACTTGGATACACACAAACATACAGACATGCATACATACACGACCGAACTTTTATACATACTGTGAAACTTGCATAATTGATGGTTGATGTACGTGGACAATCTAGATAAAGAAGAAAAATGAAATAATAGTAGACGGTGTGTTAAGAATCTTTCAGTGAAGGAGAAAGTATAATTGTGAAAAACAAAGCGAAGAATCAATATTTATTTTAACATCGTTATTTAATCCTCAGTTTAGGATGTATATACAGTTTTTTTGATAAGAATACATTTTAAAATACGTAACGTACCCGTTTCTTAAAACTTCTCCTAATTTTTGTAAATCAACGTTCGTAGGATCACGGAGTGAAATCGAACTGATCTGATTGAGTGAAAGTCTGGTGTGGACAGTTCCAGTGTTTGTACTCGTTGAACCGTGCAACGTTTTTGCTTCTTAATTCTAAGCTATATATAAAGAACAAAACAGAACCGTTTTCTCTTAGAATCGGTCAGTGTTGCGTTCCTGAGACTATCACAATGAAAGCCTTTGGCATTTATGTCGTGAGTATAGTTCGATTAAAATTTAAGCGTAATACTCATAATTGTGTATTGTATATGTAAAGAAATAATTATCAATTTTCGTTTAGATAATCATTATTTTCTTTCTGTATTTGACAACTGAAATAGGTAAGTCTCAACGTATAAAACATCTTAATTAGACACGTATCATAACAACACTCTCGTAGTTTTCATTTTGGTTTAGACTGTTCATCGGCATCGAAGTCTGCTAGATGGAGGATGAGAAAAAAGAGTATGGCAAACGGACCCACGTACTCGTACCTTAAAACGGACAAGAACGCGAATATTAAGTGGGGCGTGCGTCATTACGTTCCGAGACCAGTTAAATAATTAAAAGAGAGTAAGAGATTAAGTTTTGCATGTCAATACGTACATTATTCACACCTGTGGCTGGAGACTAAATGCATCTATGTATCTCTTCATTTCCTTCATGAGATTGTCCAATCTGGTGAAAATTAAAGGTATTTTATAATATTTATTTCAAGCTAACTAATACGGAGACTATATTTCTATTAATCATTAAACATTTTCCACTTTTCGGTTTACGTATAGAAAAACTGTAACATACGTGTAACGTATTATCAGATTCTCGTATATCACGTCGTTCTCCTTGTCTATAACTTGTTTCTTTTCGATCGATGCCTTTTGTTCGTTCGATGTATCTGGATTCTCATCTCCAATTTGAGTCGAGACACACGAGTTCGATCTTTTCTTGCTATCAATTTTATCAGATATCGCGGTACTGATAATGTCTTGCAATTTATTTTGGTACACTTCCGTGATAACAACGACCGAATTAAAAATCCTTTCGTACGTTGCGAGATCCTTTTCGAGTTTCGATATCTGTCTGAAAGGTCCATTCATGGGATCGTATTTCTCGATTTACTTATACAACGTAAAACGTTGTGAAACGTTTTGTTACTTACTTGACAATATTAAAAACATTCGCGTTATGAGACTGTATCGGGTGCGCCTGCATGAACTCGAATACTAACTTGACCATTTCTATTGGCTCTGCGCCTCGGAAATGCAGCCGTTCATTTTTACACAGTGTGTACAATTGCGCAGCCTCATCATATCTAAATAAAAAAGAGGAGTGCCTGTCCCAATTGTAATATTCTAATCTCAACTTTCGACATCGAATATAACTTCATCTTACACGTCTGACATGTTTTGCCTTATGGAAGCGAGCGTCTCGCCCGCGGTCCTCAATTCGTTCTCCTGCTTCGACGGATTGAATTGCGATTTGATCTTGTTTGCAGCAGTGACGAGCTTTTTCAGTTTCTTATCGTAATCATCCAAAGACTCTTCTTTTTCCCACGTGACACGTATCTTGGACAATTCGTTGCAAAGAGAATTTATGCTTGTCAAAGACTTGGTTATACTCTCGTAAAATGCCTTAAGTCTCGCGATCACCAAATCCCTGCAGTTTTATATTCAATCATTTTATTCATGATCGATCTGATTTGTTGAAAATCGGAGGAAGAACACTTACGCTTTTATAGTTAAAGCATACATGTACAGTTTGAACAAATATATCTGTTGCTTCATGAAAAATAACGTGACTCGGTAATAATCTTGCAATATTTCGATGTCCAATTTTCTTCGCGATAGGTCAATCATTTTACGAATTTCGACGGGAATATCTAGGTCCGGTATACTCTCTGTCAAAGGAGTTTCGTTTCTGAACACGAACAGAATTGGTTTCTGCGGCAGTTGAATAAACATGTATGTACGGAACGATGAAAAATGATACGAAGTATTGATTAAAATCTACCTTGATTTGCGACAGAAGAGGTGTTTTGTTCTCGACGAGAACGTCACCATGATAATCTGTCAACGTTTGAAGAGGCACTGGTAAGAATTCATTAATTTCTGCAATCATATTTTGCAGACGGGTGATCGTAGTGTTCTCATCTACTTCGTAAGTATCGACTTTATACTCAGACACCGAAAATACGTAAATCATCTAAAGAGAAAGGGGATTGTTCTTTTACAACGGCGAACAAGCCTGATATTATACAAACGCAGAGACTCTCCGTTGTTTGCTGGATCGATTAAAATGTTGTATACGTATATCAAATTACCTCTTTTGATAAAATCTTGTCTAGCAATTTAAATACCAGCACTTCAGACAGTCCGTTCTCGGTTAATCGCTTTCCCCTCCTTTTCGGATGCCATTGCAACACAAGTTTAAACCAGTCCACTAGTTTGCTTTGTAGATTTCTAATTTAAAAAAAGTGCAACATTACGTATATTTTTTCATACCGTGACTCTTTTGTATACTCATTACTTTGATAAATTTGTAGGACTCGAGATGTCTTGACCGAAAACTACTTTTCCTTCCGATTTAAAAGCGCAGATATCGTCGTATCCTTTATTTCGGATCAGCTGCATCCTAAATTACCAAGCGTTTCAGTCAGTTAACAATTAAAATTAGGCTTTTAATCTGATTAATTAACTCACCAAGTCATGGTGTGTTGCATTCCCGGCAGAAACGGCCTTATGCCGGTTACTAGTTCATAAAAAAGTATTCCCAAGCTCCAATAATCCACGGAACAGTTGTACTTCTCTTGCCACAACAATTCTGGAGCCACGTAATTCAACGTACCGACCAAAGAGCCCGACGTGCTATCCTCGCCGAGTTCTTTCGCGTATCCTAAATCTATCAACTTGTACGAAATCTGAAATGTTCATCTCCGTAGAGAATAATCGGTTCCAACCCTGGAACGATGTTAATTTCTAGCTCGTTACTTACAGTACCGCGTTCATCTTGTAAAACAATATTCTCAGGCTTTAAATCACGGTGAGTAATGTTATACGAATGGAGATATTCTACTGCAGATGATATATGTTTCATTGCTTTCATTAGATTTCTTTCTTTCATTCCGCAACAATTTTTTGGATTGTTCAACACCTAGAATTATATCAATAAAGAAGTAGCATTGTTCTGATTTCATATTTTATGTCATTAATTCACCTTTCTCAGATCACCTTGTCTGCAAAATTGCATACAGAGTACAGGTAAATCTATCTTATCGTCAGGGTGTGCGAAGGGTAATTCTAAAACTTTTATAATATTTGGATGATTTAATCGTTTCATTATCTGTACCTCTTTGAACCATCTTTCTTTTTGTGCATCCGACAACAGTGCAATGTCTTTCTTGCATATTTTAATTGCTGCAGAATGTAATATATTATTTGATCAAACTGTCATATTATTTGACATCTCTACGTTGTTATTTCGAAAATTTTTGGAACGATGTTGACATTTGAATTTTGTCATTTCTTTCAAAGGGAACTGACCTAATTTTGCACCGGTGCTCGTTTCCGCCCAAAGTTCAACACTACCAAATCCACCAGTACCTAAGACCTTTTCAAGGACCCATCCTTGGATTCGCTTAGGTGTAGCAGTCATGTTGAGAAGGTTTAACTACCAAAAGAGTGCCTTGAAAATTGAAATTTCTTGCTCGTAGTACATTCTCTTATTTACAATATGAGATATTTTTATAAGACGTACCTGAATCTTGTTAAACTGTTATTAGACTTCGTAAAATATCAACACCATTATATCTGAATATCTTGTTTACGAAGAGTAAGTGTATATAATAAATATAAATATATGACGATCGGAGCAAAATTTACAATGTTACCAACTTAATAAACATTGAATTTATCATTCAAATTAACGATATACGACGATACGACGAAATTGGGGGAGATAATTACGTAGGAAAATAAATAATCGATATTAAACTTACGTGCTTTTTTACTTTCTTCTACGTGTAAGTTGACTTATATCGCACGTGACAATTCGAAAGTGCCAGCGTCGGTTGTCCAGCGATTGTCGATTGTCGAAAAGCGCGCGCGTACGACAAATGTTTCACATACATACGATTCAAACTTCGTTACTAACCGCGTCGCAGTTTTCAAGTCAAACTAGTAATGGCGTCTCTTCGAGTGAATCGTCCGAAATTTTTGCGTTTACTCAGTGTAAATAGTGTTGTAATTCGTGTAAATGTTTTCAAAAGGCAAATTCGAAGATTGGTTTCTCTGCTGGTCGGTACAGCTTGTCAAATTCTTCGGCAAAAGGTAAATTAAAATCGTTTATTAGTCTCGAGGCTGCAATGTTTTATTCGCAATGAATTTTTGCTCGAATTTACAATTACAAGGACGGGGGAAATAATTGATACAACCGTCTCATTATTCGTACAACTAATCACATTTATTACACCACAAATACACAACGTTACACTTATATAATAATTTATATAAATCGAATCTAAATCGTAATCGCGTAATCTCGGTACAACAGTGATATCGTTACTAATAATTATAGTATTGCGGATTTACGATGTTTAGCACACTTATATTGCCTTATTACATCTTTAAGTATAATCTCTACGATACTTCGAACCACGAATTTCTATGCACCGCCAGATATCAAGGATATTCAAACCAAAGATTGGACCGTTAAACAAATTTCTACTTAGCTATTTTACAAAACAGAAAAATTTGATTTTGCATAGAAATTCACGGTTCGATATTTTATAATCCCACAAACAATGAAAGTGTCGAAGAAGGAACAAAAATACAATACAATCAAATAATGAACGAATGGTAAATGAGAAAAAGTTAGAGGTGACTAAATTGCATTGTTCATGAGATTCAGTACATACAGCCGGTGATTAGTCCTGTGAAATCTCTATTTGAAAGCAACTTGAGGAGAGAAATTGGCACTCGCAGCCTTTTCCTATTTTCATATGACGAAAACGATCGTCGCCGATAGGCGGTCAATACCAAGTTGCAAAAAATCATCCTCGCCGTTTCTGGATATGTACATATACATACTACGTCGCACGTGTATCTCAAAGGTGATTTTTCTTTTGTACGAAATTCTCACTCGACGCGAGCGAAGCGCATTGTTAATAAATAAATGCGATGAACCGAGTAGCGAACTAAAAGTCTCCGATTACAAAACAACAGGGTTGTTAATACGTTCATTTATTCTATATCAGAGGCTACAAAAAGTGTGTATTTCCAATTAAAATCGGCGTGATTCCAATCGATCGAACGAATTCTAAATATATTTTATTTAATTACGAGACGTACGTAATTAAATAATGTATAAAACGAACGCAGTGCTGCATATCATGTAAAGCAGTGTACTATCGCTGTACAAATACTTTTTGTAGCCACCGTTTCTGTTAATTATGTCTAAGTTCATTTAAGTAGAGACCGATCGTTTCTGTCGTAGGAGTACGATTAACTGTTTTTAAATCAGAGCTTAGCCTCTATGTTTGATCGACGATCGCTACCATTTATTTATTCAGCGCTACAATTAACTATAATACCTAGGAGTCAAGGTATATTTAATAGGCTGCGGATTTTTGTGCGTTTATAAAAAGTGAAAAAAATCACACATGCAGTCCGTATATAATGTGCAAAACTATAGTTAGCAAAGTGTAAAAGATCTCGCGGCATTTAAATGAGATCGTTTAGATCGAGAATATTTAAAAAAAAATAGTCGCTGGTCGATTAAATGATAAGTTTGGATTAGCATAAAAATCCACAGTCTGGCGATAACATGGTCGCTAACGATATCAGCTATCGCTAAAGGAATATATACCTTAATACGTATATAATTTATATATATTATATAGAAAATGTACAAGAAAATCTACATTGAACGTGTACGCGTTTATATCTTTATATATATGTATATGTATGATCGATTCGCGATAATCGAATATGAGAGGAGAATAAATAAATTAAAAATTAGCACGAGGAGCGAGATAGGTGGGAAGTCTCCAAGGCGAGAGCGAAAGTTATCCGATAACAAAAAGTTGATCCACGGTTCCTTATTTCGTGTATCGCGATGTCAAGTCGGTTTTTTTGTTTGTAGAAAAACATATTACACGTGTTCGTCGCCTTTTTAAGTAACTAGTTTTCTTCCGTTCCTGAGTAGATATTTCGTTTGCGCATTTATAAAAAGATGCTCGTATGAAAAATACTACAAAAGTACAAACAATGAAACGTGGCAGTATAAAATACACAAAGTTAAGTAGCGTCTACTTAAATTTCCGAACATGGTTCGTTAAAGTGGTCTGGTTACAACACTATTACAATAACAGTTCTTTATCGTAGATACATGTATAAAAGGCTGATATACGAGCCTGTACGAAATTAAGGACGTATAGGCTACATACTTAAACAATGCTAGCATGTTGAATTTGTTATTATAGATTCCTATTACTATTAAAAAGCTACCTGCAAAATTTTAAATCAGTTGATGGGTTTTTTGAAAAATTATAGTGACTTAAAATTTGCATGTACTCTTATGGTAATCAGCAGTAACCCGAAGAAAACTTTCTGGTATTCGGTGTGCACGCGCGAAGTTGGAAGGAACAACTGATTTGAGGAAATACAAGCCTAAAAA
>NW_017136637.1:369213-383440 GCF_001652005.2 Ceratina calcarata | reverse complement strand
GTGTTACCCCTTCAGATTTTGCGAAATTTTCATTTTTTGCCAATAACTTCGAAACCGTTGGAGATACGGGAAAACTGCATAGGACCTTTCTTGTAGAGGATGACGAGATCTACAATTTCCATGTAAAAGTTATTCGCTAGCGTCAATAGTTTTCGAGTTATTTAGAAAAAACTGTTTTTTCGTTTTTCGTAAATAACTCGTAAACTATTGACGCTAGCGAAAAACTTTTATATGGAAATTGTAGATCTCGTTGTCCTCTACAAGAAAGGTCGTATGCAATTTTCCCGTACGATCAACGGTTTAGGAGTTATTGAGGAAAAACGAAATTTTTTGTCAAAAGTTCGCTGTTTCGACGGTGGAATGGTCGGATTTCGTCAATGCCAATAAAATGCCATATAATCATACTTAACTCGTTAAATACTGAAATTAGAAGAAAAATGCATAGAATCTTTCTTGTAAATGATATCAACGCCTACAAATTCTATATAAAAAGCCAGCGTCGATAATTAATTGGACTGTATAGCCAATACATCCTTAATTTCGTCGCGCTCGGATTGATTTCTGTCTCTCGATTTAAGCCAAGTGCCTTCGATATTAATATACGATATTAATTCAGAGTACTAACGTGAAATAGGAATATCGAATAGTCGTATATTAATATCGGACACCGCATAGCGTCGAATAAAAATATGAAATACTGATAGAGAATACTAATACTCAATGTTAAAAAATGAGTATATTAATATCAAATAGGAGTATTGAAAATGAGTCTCTAATTTAATACGTTCTGCTTCGTCCAGGCACAGAATCTCCTCGATCGGGCAGTGTTATTCCTACCGTCTCGAATTCTAGTACCTTCTCTTCCTTTCCTCTCGTTCTCTTTTCATTTTCTCGCCTCGCTTCCCCTCTTCTCCCGCCCGTCGCCGGTCGTCGCTGATTTTCCCTCGGCTGACCCGTCGCTCGTGTGTGTGTATGTGTGTGTGTGTGTTAGCCGGGAAAATTATGTAGTTCAATGGCACGATCTCGCCCTCCTCTGGAACCGGCGCATCCGCCGGTGCCACTCCTCGCGCCACTCGATCACGATCGACCTCTGCGTCACCGTCAGACCGCCTTGACCCCCGCCGTCGCTCTCCTGCCCGAGGATCAGGTACGATCTGCAATTTAACGGACCATATATCTTTAATTTATCACCAGTGTCCGTTGCGTTACAAAATAGAATCGAAAATGTCCAGACTAATACACGACGGACAACGAAAGATACACAATATGCGATATCGTGTACAATGTACAGAATAATCTGTGATACGAATACAGTTTAATGATGTAGAATGCAGTTAATAGAGAATGTAACGTAAAGTAATAGGAAAGTAACTGACTTGTTCGGCTTGATCTTGGGGCAACGGCACGCCAGGTCGGCCGAGTGGACGTAGAGGAACACGTCTCCGCGACGGATCCTCGAGTTCGCGGCCTTCTTGTAGATGAAGTCGACGTTTAAGGTGAAACGTATCCATACCGAGCCGGACACGCTCGTCCCGGTCGGTGAGCCGTCGTTCTTTTTGTGCCTGTCCGTTATCTTACCCAGGATGGCTACAGTCAAACGTGCGGCATTAGCCAAAATGTAATACAGAAAAATCATGTGTCGAACGTGGAATTTTGTAAGAATTTACGAGAACCTGTGGATAAAAAATGTTCTAAGGTGAATATAGGATTCTTACCGTAATCTCTTTTGCAATACTTGTTCAGGTTTAATCTTTTCGTGCTTGCCCGACACTTTCCGCATTGATCTGTAACCGAGCAAAACAGAAGACAATAATTTATCGATCATTCAATGTCACCAGGTTCTATGATTTAATTTGAATTATTGCCAGGATCTCAAGTGGTCCGGTTTTATCTCAAGCTGAACGCGATCGATTATCGTTAGTGACAACTGCGGGGGTGCGTTTATCCATTTATTATCTAACTCTCAGCCAACGCGACACGCCGTTGTCCATCCATTATCGGAAACGGCCTGGTCAGCGTATAACTATAACCATAACCGTGATCTCGTCTCGAAGTCGTGCAATTAATTTTCTCCGGTATGCCGTACGTCACACACGTTACAGTCTGCTGCTTATCAAATCTGGTCGCGTGACTATGTGTACATATTATGAGATCAAGTTCAATATACACCGTGCGGCGTTCATTCGCAAGTTTTCATAACGATTCTCTGCTCGGGTGACGAATGGACTTTTAAATTCTCATTGACAAAGTACTATCGTAAAAATTCATACAATGTCTCACGTTAATTGTAACGACGCTTGATACAACGTTTGATACGATGCCATAATTTACGCTATATTTATAGTATAATCTCTCTGGATCTTGGTAATAGTTGAAACATTGTATTAAATTGAAAAGTTCTTGTCGATGTTAGTACACCACGTTTTTTCCCCTCGCTCGTTGGTTAACCAAATTAAACGTGATTTGAATTTCGTTCGAAATTCAATCGATGCCCGGAGTCGTTCGGGCAGCTCGGCTAGACGAGAGAGAAAAAAGTAACGAACGATGAAAATTCTGCGCCCGTTCGCGGAGCTGTCGGGATTTGAAAAAACGAGATGAAACGTAGAAAAGAAAAAGGATTTATATTTTATTCGTTGAAATTGCCTCGATTTTCCTGCCAGCCACTGTCGCGTTTCCTTAAATCGATTCTTCGATTTCTCATCCGGTGTAACAAAAATGTAACAAATGAGAATGCCGATAATTCAGTCGATTGCCAATTGCAATTGAATCGTAACAGTTTAATGCGTTCGGTATAAAACCGTTTGTGTTCAGTTTCACTTGGAACGGAGATTTTCTCTACTCGATTTGCCCATTTGAAACCGCTGTTACGCGGTTTGTACGTTTGCGATTGGTACAGAGATAATTGCAGGAAACTCGTTGGTGCCGGGTCAGGAGAGAGAGTTGATTTCGGGGTCCATCGATCCGTCGCATCGATCGGATCTCGGTTTTCGATGGCCATAGCTCGGATTGACAGCAGATTGGCACCAAGTTAATCGACACAAAGGACGTCTCGTTAGTCGGGAATTAAACGGATTATGGCCCGGCTAGTTCCTGCCGTATCAAGCCTCCGATCGATTCGTGGATTCTGGCTACTACAGCCTACTATAACAGTGTTTCCCAATCCTTTCTCCATCCCCTTTACTTAACCCATTTGCATCGTATACTGGCCACACGTGAACACCATATTTCATACAATAATTATTCACGTAATGCTTAATACAATAATCGATACGATGCCTCATATAATGATTCATATAACGTCGATTGATGAATATAGTAATTGAGATAACAAAAATAAGCCCGCTTAACGAGAGTATCACAGTAACACAATATGCATATTGCAATGATTGATATTTTTTAGATCGATATGAATACTTTCTTTTCTATAAAATAGTTTGGGTAAAAAGAAAATAATTTTTTATCTTCTTTTCATTCAGACACGAGTTGACAACCACTTCACTATTTGGTGTTAGTGTATCTGCCTTGGGGTTTCGAGATTGCTATCCGTGCCGTTTCGTAATTCGGCTAATTGATTCGTGTTCAATGAACTGGCCTTTTATTTACCTGCGAGATCACGGGATTCAAGCCGAATTTCAAGCAATATCTACTAGGTTTAAAAGTGCGATCCAAACAGAGGAAGTAAAGTATGAAACGCTACAATGATATTATATAAATTGTATGTGTTATAATATTTATAATAGCCAGCGTCGTGCGATGCGAGTATAAATGCTAATTGAAATTAGCGATCGCGTCTCGATGATACGTAATCGAGCGGGTTATTTAGGAATTCTCAGGTGTAGACGAGTTTATGGAAAGTTTCGTTGATATTAGAAGACGCGACGCGAGAGTAATGGGAAGTAGAATTACTTGGAGGGACGTCGGTGGAGGGGGTGAGTCAATTAGTCTCGATTTAAATTAGTTGCGGCGGCTGGTAATTAACTTTGATTTAGGGCCCGTGATGGTAATTATTATCGTGGATACCCTGCGCAGAGTGTTAGAATATTTTAAACCTTAAGTACACAATTTTCCAGGCGGAATACGATCATTCTGTTCCGACGTACAGAGAAACAATAATAAAATGCATTTTTTTTTTGTATTTATAAAGAGTACATCGATGATAAAAATGGCTCAAAGAATCGAACGAATTTCTTTGTAAACGATTTGTTTCCGTCGTTTCCGTCGTTTCCGTCGTTTCCGTCCGGAAAAGATGGTAACTGATAATTCTATAAGTAGACCGCCTATGAAAATTGTATAAGTAAGAATGGTGAAACGTTCGGTTTGCGAAACACGTGTTCGGCTTTAATGGTCGACGAAAAACAGATCGATTGTCAGTCGCACCGAGTACGCGGACCGAAAGGTCATTTCCTTTACCGAGGAACCGTCGTCTTCTCGGTCTACCTACAGTCCAGTCTAGAGACACGAGTATATGCTTTTGCCAACTATACCAGTGGCCTACAACGTGTATGTAAATAGGGAAATTCAATGTATAAAATTTCTACGAGCCACGCAAGAGAAACTTTGAATTTCTTAATTTAAACAAATCGTTCCGCGTCGTAGGTCGATATGTATTTATATACACGGATCACCGAGTGGATGAATCATTCTCGACGTTTTTCGATATACAATCCGAGGTGAGATCGTATTAAAAAAGCGATGAACGCAACGGCGTCAAAGAGGCATCGGCATGAAACTAAAGTAAAGGCAGAAACAAACGTGTCGTCTGGTTTACAGAGCGAGTTAATCCGCGCGCGCTCTCCTCCCTTGGCTTAGGCTCGCGTCCACTTATTCGCGTGTGCGTGTGCGCGTACGCGCTCCGGTAAACTGCTAAAGGGTCCTTCCGTTTCACCAAACATACAATGTACCCTCTTCTCGATTCGTTCTCTTTCTGTTTCCACTTTTCACAGTGGCCAACGTCGGCTTAGGACCGCGCAACAGTGTCCAACGTGGCCTGACCCCAACCCACATTCTCCATACAACTCTTATAAAATAAACAGAATACAATTCTGTCCCGATTTAAATTATAATTGTATAAAAAAAAAACAAAAAAAACAAGAAACGAAGATGGAATCGCGATCCTCGAGTCTCGGGACCCGGCCCGCTTCTCGCGAGATGAAACACGTTTGGAGAACAAGTTCAGAGAAAGTCGACTCGGTTTGAGGCAGCGCGGTGTATCGACAATAATGAAATTGAAGCCGGAATTTGATAAGGCCCCGCGATTTAAAACGTTCAAACGTTGGAGTGGTTTAAATAAAAAAGAGAAATAAACGATGAAGTGTCGCGCGGTGGCTCGGCGCTCGTATACGTCCACGGGTCGTACGCAAGTAGGCCGTCGTTGGAAACTTGGAGCAAATGGGCGAGGGGTAGTTTTAATTAAGCCATTAGGGTGGCTGAGAGGCTACGACCAACCGGCTAGACATTCCAGCCCCTCTGCCACCCTTCCTTGCTCGCACCCCTCGTCTCTGCCAAATTAATATTGTGCTTACATTCCGGTTACGCCACGTGCCGTTTACCCATGTGCGTTCACGGAAATATTACTACGCCGGAAATTACGAACAAGTCGGATTCCTACACCCGAAACACCGTTTACCGCTGAATTTATCAACCAACAATTATCTCCTCGACAGACATTCATCTTTCTCCCGCGAGCAATCATTGTTGCAATTTCACCCGTCAGCCGAACGTCAGTTTCACGAAACATTTCACTAAGGAAATATTTCTGTTTATTAAATGTTTCTATACGAACACTGGATAATGCGTAAGAACATTGGATTAGTTTGTCGAGAAGGAAAGTGTTTGATTACACGTAGTTTCTATAAGTACTCGTACGTACTTACCGGCTCGTCCATCGTAACCGCGATCCTCGTCGTCGTCCTCGTACTCCCCGCTCTCCTCCCCGGCCGTGCCCTGGGTCTGCACGACCCTCGGTATCTCTAACAAGAATGAAACACACACAAATTATCATAATTGCAGACGATTCGTTGTCACAATTATGGTACAATCATAATTAGAATTGCTGACGAGCTGACATTGTCATTTAACGTGCTTGGAATTGTTTTATACTTTTTCGCCTTGACAGTGAGAATTGAAAACGTTCCGCTTAAACGCTTATAAGTCTACTTGTATCGCTTAAGTGTATGAAACATGCATCAGTTGCACTCGAAAACACTTAGAGAACAAGTATTTCAACGGAAACAACACGAAAATCTATCCGGAAAAGGAGAATTTTTAGGGATATATGGGAAACAGCCGTCCTTCTCAGGCACTTTCCGCTTAAACGATTATAAGTCTATTTCTGTATTCGAGAGGGAGATACTTGAGAAATAAATAAATAAATAAATCAAAACTGCAGCGACTTTGATTATCGAATCACGTTATCATTCCAATTTCGATTCATTTTTAACAATAATCGTTTACACAATTATTTATTTTATTATCATTTTATGAACGAATAGGATATTATTATAAAATTTCAATATTTCCATTTGAAATTCTGATTTGTGTAAATGTTCTATTTTGCATGAGAAACTCGGGATCTATTGATTGGAAGTGAACTTGGTGTCCCTCAAAATCGCTGAAGCTTTTAGTACTCACTGGTATGCATACGTACGTGTATCTGGGTACTTACTGATGCAGGGGGCGATGTGAGATCTACTTTGTTGGTATCCCCTGGCGCATCTGTTGCAGGTGGTACCGGTCACGCCGTCCTTACACGGGCACTGGCCCGTACTCTGGTTGCAAGTCTTCCCAGAGGCTCCGATCGGATGGCAGTCGCACGCTGCAACCAGGTAACAAAGATCCATTTTATCATACGCGTAAACGTAAACGTACACCAAATCGAGCAGAAGGTTGACGCAGTAACACGATACAAACTTTTCGAAAATGAAAACAGGTCTCAACAGTACTACACATTATCGTCTGAGTTCTGTATACGATTCGTTCGTTTCTTTCTGTGATTCATTTGCCCCGGGGCAAAATTATAAAGAGAACTCACGATCCTGGCTTGAGTTTCCTTTTTATGAAACCTTTAGAAAATAAATTTTTGATCGCCGTTCCGCCCGTCGAGGCACGAAACGAAACACATCCGTCAAGTTGATCGACAAGTATTAAACAGAAAACAATAATCGGAGAGAGGCAGGGGTCTGTCGTTTGTACGCTGGCTCTCCAGACTTCTTTTATTGCTTATGTTCTTTCGCCTTCCCGATAACTGAAGGTACTCGATAACTTCGAGGCACTGCTTCGGTCCGATCCCTCGCGAGTGTTTGTTGACGCACTCGACCCGTTAATGAACCATAACTTTTTTAGCGTCTTAAGAAAAAGAAAAAAAGAAAAAAAGAAAAAAGAGAACGAGAGGCGAACGAAGGGGAAAAGAAACCTGGCAAGGCCAACTTGACCCTCGCTCCCTCGGTAATCGGCTTAAGCCGCCTTAGACAATTTCATCCGGATGTATACAGATCCAAATACATAGATACATGCAATTTATTTTATTTGCGTTTTTTCACCGCATCTTTTCATCCGCTCGTTCCGCACATGCATGCATGTATACATATTTACACTTGCAATCAATTTGCGGTTCCGTTGATTCATTTCATACATTCACTTGTGATATTCGATTCTGCTGAAATTTTCATACGCGCAAATAAAAATAGATAGACACTGTCGACGACACACTGTTCATCGACTCGTTTCGCTATATACGGATTGCATAGTTCGAATTAATTTGAATTTTTCCCCGAGATTTTTCATCGACTCATCGTCTGACGTGTGTAAAAGAAGCTAAATACTCGGGTTAAAGAAAAAGAGGAAAACCGACAGTTGAAACCGTTCACGGGCGAGCGAACGCACTCGTCGAGTAGTGGCACCGCTTGAAAAAAATTGCGACGATGCGTTTTTTGCGGAGGAGATGTAACGTGCATATATACACTTCGATTCACAAGTCTCGCAAGCTTCGGCCACTTTCCTCAATTCTCATTCTGTCCGATTGTAACTGTAACGCATGTGTACGTAATTTATATTCAAATTAATCTGATCGTGTGTCAGATTTTAATTAATTGGAACGCGGATAGGTGCAAGTACTCGTGGTCGTTCACGAGATTCCACGTAAAGCGACCCGTTGGAGGTGTTGATTTTTTGTAAACTACGGTAAAACTTGTGAACGGGGATGTACCCATCGCAGTTAAGTGGAAAAAAGAGGTAAAGAACAGAGAAACGAGGGAAGAAAGGTGGAAAATGGGAAAACGCAGACGAGCAACGACCGACAGAGGTTTTCGAGGGGCACCTCCTCCCATCTACTCTTCCTATCCTCTCGCGGATTTTTCGCGGAGCGATGCACTCGGGCTCCAAGTGCAATCGTAATTAACCGCTTTTCCAGTGTCTCTCTCGCATGAGAAACACGAGGTTGCATAAGTTAAGTGGGCAAAAGGAACGTGTCAAGCGTCGTGCACCGTTTTCCACTCTCCGTCCCTCGATTTTCCTTTCCAACGGGCATATTAAGGCTCGTTTTCGCGTGACGTTCAAACGTTATCTCTAGACTCTCGCGATACTGTCTCCATTTTCACTGTAATTCGACGCTAGAACGGCCCCGCGCTATCGACAACGCCTATGCTCTTTTTAACGTCTCACGGATTCATCTACCAACGTTTCTACCAATTATTCTCCTACCACCGTACGTCTCCGACGACAGATACAAATTAGATATGCAAAACATCAAAATTATAATAGACATTATTAAAGTGTATTATCGTGGGGAAAATGTGTGCGATCTAACGAGTATATTATATGGCAGGAGTATAAATTGAAACTTGGTTCGTATATTTTCGTTATTCGCCTTTCATGTACGGAGAAAACGAAATCTGGGTACACACCGGATGTTGTTGATACGTACAGGGCAGCTTCTCGAAACCGTACGGTGTGCTGTGTGATCTTATATAGACTGTACAGCGCGCACACACACGCACACACGCGCATATGTACGGGAGGAGGCATAGGTAGCGAAAGAGAGTAAAAGCATCAAACGTGGCTACCTGCTGCGAGAAAAAACAAGTGGGTGATTTCAGTATGCAAATTCGTTACCAGATTTATATCTCGTCTCCTTTACTGAGAGCGAATCGCCTGGCTAAGCTATTTCTGTGCAGGCGATCTGGACCCAGAGCGTATTAACTTCACTGTTTCTAAGAAGTCGCATTCTACTCTTGTTATCAATCGAACAACAGTTGATTTTTAAATTGATCGTTCATACTTCCGTGTCAATAGAATTCGATTAAATTCGATATTAATTGGGAATGTTCAATGTTTGCATCGCTTTCTAACATGACAGGCATTAGAAATTGATTATTCAAAACGAAACAACATTTAATTGCACGTGAGTTTATATCGAAATTTTTTCACTCCTTCAAATCGATTATACGCAATCAATATCCTTTACCGAAAGTAGATATTCGAGCATTATGAAATCGTTAAGGAAAATTATCATTGAAGCATTTTCATTTTCGACGTTTCAAACTCGTTAAACCCCAACGCGATATCGCGACGCGATAAAAAAAAAAGGGGGAGGAGAGGAAGAATAAAACGAGGCTCGTAAATTCTGCGCCCACGAGATTAAAGCCACTTGAATGAACGAAACGGGTGATAGTGAGAGTAATAAATGGATCGTACGGTAAAAAGATAGTCAATTAAACGGAGCACAACAGGAGAAGAGTGCGATACAGTGAGAGTCAAAACTGAACACGTTCGTTAAACATTTCCTATAAAATAATCCCATTATAACGATGCACTTGTATCTTCCAATATCAACTTGTCGAACCTTTTTTCATAAAAGTTCTTTCATACTCGGTTCAGTGTGTCTCATACAAATGTTAAACTTCTTTTTTTAATTCCCTGTACAAAATCTGCAATCTCATGAAAATCTGCACAGACTTCTTCAGATATATTTTGCACGTTAAAAACAACTAAGGAGCTTTTGCTCGGATCCGTCTGAGAACGAGCCACTTTTGTTAGGAACAAATCTGCAAACCAGGCGTATGAATCTTTAAATTGCAACGTGTGTATCGGTTTTGAATTTCACTGTACAGTGTTAGTACCGTGCGTGGATGCCAGCCAATTTATTAATCGGATTATCGGGCTGATTTCCCTCGAGTAAACCTGGCTCGGCCGGAGGTTGCTCGATAATTTCGATCCGTCGAAGCCCGAACGGAACGGTTCCCCCTTCTTTCCGCGTTCGTTCATTTCATCTCTCTCTCATATAAACATTCACCCTTTCAAGGAAATTCCTTCCTCCTCTGCTGGCTCCTCGAGCCTCTCAAGTGCCGAGGATTCCCCGACACCTACACCGCGTATCATAACTATAAAGTGGATCTCGATACACAGCGTTTCAGACATTCGAATCATCGCGAGGACCGTAAACAAAAATCCTATGAAACTTCGCAAGTGTCGTATAGATTTCGGTTCCACTGATCCTCAACTATTTGACACAGCGATTGTCCATGCAAAAACGTCGATTCTTTATTACTTCGTGCAAATTTTTATTTCTCTTAACTCTAAACTAAACCATTTAGCACAGTGAACCAACATTCCATGCAACTTATCAAACGTCAGTTTTTTTTTTTCCGGAAATTCTTTTCTGTAGAACTGGTATCGAGAGCCGTCTTACAATTTATAAAACAGCTGGTATGTTAAGGTTGCACGGACCTTTACATAAAAACATTGACAAACCATTGAAATTTTAACAGTTGATATTACATTAATAAAATACTGAACAAAATTGTAGAAATTTTGCGAGTCTATTAAAAAAGTTATTACATCAATTCTTATATTGAATGACAGAATTTTGATTTTATCAAAAAATATGAATGGAACAATGAGAGAATTTTGTAATTTTGTATAATTCTTAATACATGATTTAAGAATATTTTAAAGTTGAAATAATGTCAATTTTGAGGATGTTATTTAAGATATAGAATAAAAAGTATGCGAATGTAAGAATTATAGGGCATGTAGACAGTCGCAAGTCACGTACAGTCCAACAAATGCCAAAACTATGTAAAAATTATGTGTGAAAAATTCCTTATGACCGAGAAGAACAGGTGGAACAATTATATAAACCTGACTCCTCTATAATTATCATTTTTTCTAAAATATTGGACACAGCTTTTTATGACATGTCTTAAACTTTTGGCACAGATTTTACGGCTCATACAATCTTAAAATAGATAGGGACGTTATCGGAAGATTGAAACGTTCAGATCTGTATCGTCGTGATCTGCATCAAAGATCGAGAAGCAAAGGAAAGGAAGTGTATTCTTGATATTCCTAATACTTTCCCCCGGAACCTTCGTTCGATTCGTTATTAGGATAAACAATTAGACAAAGTTAGAACAGTGTTTTAAGGTCGTTGACCAGTGAGACTCGCCATTACATATCGCGGTTGCAATTGTTCGATTGTCCTGACACGCGCGCTCACGCGTACACTGGCCTTAATTCGTGCCTCGTTTATGGTGACTCACTTTCTTGTACCGCCATTCCTGTCTGCCAGTACAAATACGTATACTTGTGTACATACGTACAAGCATTACGCTAATAGCTAGACGTAACCCTTGCGCGCCGTCGCGCGTTAATTCCCTTACGCACAGATTTTTCATCGTCTACAATATTACTATTGCTTTTCCCATTGTTCTCTTTATGGATCATATCAATTTCATATTTTTATACACATAATAGTAGATTCGTTTACAAGAGAACATTATACTCTTCCCTTTGTTTTACAATCATCATTTTCTCTCCCTCTCCTAAGTATTTATAATTTCATATTTAAAATTGGTAGTTATTGTTATTTACGTATTTTTATATAAACAATGGAACATGATACTGCTTCCTCTCTCTGCGTCATCATTCTCCTTGTTTAAAATCCATTCCTCATGGGTTTATAGTCGGAACAGTTGCATGGACTACTTCCATCAAGCTTGAATCGCGTCTCCAGCTACAGGTACCCCCACCTGTAGCGAGAGTAAGTGGTCTGATTCTAACCGAGGGTGATCCTCTCACAAATTACTCTTTACACAAAAATCCACTGTCAATTCAATTGCTCGTAGTATTGGATTATCAACTTAATGACTGCAAATTTTCTCGATTGACTTCTTATTTAAAATCCGTAATCACTTAGTTGCCAATCTAATGTATATATAATATTCTCTTAATTAAACATGAATTTTATACATAAATAAACGAATCAGAAATCGGAATGATTGAATAATAAAAAGAATGCATTTCTCTTTCTCTCTTTGACACTATAAATACTCGAGAGAAGTTGTTGATATTTGTTGGATCGATCTGCTCGATTCGACGACGGCATTGTCAAATTTATGGTGTGTGCAGGTAAGAGAGTCGTGGCCCATCTTATGTAAACGTGGATCGCGTGAGAAGAGGCTCTTATAGTTAGCTCGGGTTCAGCTCTAGCTGCCGCCGGTTCGTGTACAACTACTGTACACCTAAGACGCATTATGCGCTCGATTCTCCCCGCTTGCATCCTCGCGTTCCCGTACCATCTCGTTACACTCGTGTTCTATCCTCGCCCTTTCCATCTCGGAGAGATCGTCTCGGCCACGATTTTTCCCGGAACGCGCGAAACAATGCCTAAGGGCAACTCGCTACGCACCTCGTTACCGTATTTTTCGCCACCGTAACATTCCTGTCCTATCTGCTTATTCCTTTTCTGTACGACCGTATCCTCGGGTTTAAATTCTATTACGAAATCGTCTCCTCTCCGCACGTAATTTTTCCTCGTTTAAATCCTCGCGTCATTCTACATAAATAATCGGAATCTTATTTTAGGTGAAAATTACCGAATGAACGAACACTAACAATTTGAAACGTGAACGTCTCTGAAGCTGTATAATGTAATGAAGGACGAGTGATTTCACTTACTCAGCTTGTATAATATTTCAATAGTCGTTGACATCTTTGCCAGTCGTATGTACTTAGACATTAAGAATTGTTTAAAATGCTCGCACTGGGAGCAGCGAGCTATTAAGAGTTTAACCCCAGTTGAATATTATGAATATTTGCATGCGGTTTCATATCGTTCCCTTAATTATTCTTGAATTACGAGGCTCGCGTCGCTCGCAATAATTCCGTATAACGAGTACATTTTAATCGGTGACGCGTCCCAGAACAATTCTACATTCATAAAGCGTACGCGCGTTCGATATTGAAAACGATTTCGTCCTTTTTTAAACGGCTCATTTGCATCTTTCCCGGCGTGCACAGTTTTTCGAAAAAACGTTCTTCGATTACGATACCTGCAGCATTTTAACAATTCTGTTCTACGAAATATTGTATCAATTATTGAATCAAATATTGCTTCAACTTCCGTATCAATAATTTGCACGAAACATCGTATCGAACCACGTCTCACGTATTACTCTGTGACTCTTTACGCAGTGATTACTCTATGAGTTATATCGCATTTGTTTTTATAATACGTTGTGAACGGGTTAAACGAAGTAGAGAGAAACCGAGTAAATTTTTTACGGACGGAAGAGAGGTTTACTCTGGTTTAAGGGAAAGTAGCAACAGCAGCAGCAGCAAAGAGGGTGGAAGCATAAGATATTCGGTCCCGGTTTATCTTTTCCCTCTCCTTTTTATTTCGCGTGGCTCCGTTAGAACGTCGCGTTGGATCGTTCCGCCGAGAGAGAGTCACATAGGTTGCCCTGCCCGGGTGCCATTTCCACGGTTAGTGAACTCCGAATGGCTCCCACGGCGAACCCCTCTCAATTTTCTGCGCCACCAGCGAGCCACCGCAAAATACGGCCCTGTCCACCTATCCGCTACATATGTACTTATGTACGCGAGTATGTATGACGCCGTTTGATATATACATAGCCAGACAAACATCCGATGTAATCCCTAAATTCGACCATTACACGTTCCAGCCTCTATTATCTGTTACATTGTACTGTTTCCAAGTTCTTCCGTAAAATTTTCTGGTTCCGATCTGTCAGCATTGTTTAGAGGTCGATAAATGTCTAATCAGATACAGTTTTTAAAGTTGTACGAGCCGTAAGTTCTGTGCCAAAATCTGTGTCTAATATTTTAGAAAAAATGATAATTATAGAGGAGCGAGGTTTATATGATTGTTCGACCTGTTCTTCTCGGTCATAAGGAATTTTTCACACATAATTTTTACATAGTTTTGGCA
>NW_017136637.1:360990-368318 GCF_001652005.2 Ceratina calcarata | reverse complement strand
TATTAATGTAATATTTAGTAACTGTTAAAATTTCAATGGTTTGTCATTTGCTTGCATTTTTATATAAGGGTTCATACAACCTTAAATTCAGTTCTATTTGACTAGTACAGATTGTCTTCTGTTAAATGTTACGATATTCTGTTTGCCCATTTTCAAACTGTAGCAAGTCGAATGGTCAATATAAAGAATGCATATTTCTGAGAAGTAAAAGAAACATCAAATAAATCTTGGTTTTATCTTGTGTAAATCCTGTAGTAAGAGATTCTGTACAGATTATTTAGCTGAAACTGCTGGCTCAACTGCTTAGTTTCCTAATGAGCACTTCCATAGATCTGAAAGTTTCTGGAAGTAACTTAAGACCGGCGTAAACTGCGCTTTTTCTAAATCCGTCCATTCATTGAAATACCGAATGGCCCGAAACTTTTGACTGGTTTACTGGGACCGTATACACGCATACACAGACACAACTTTTTCTTGTTTGTACTTTTTTCAACTAAAATTTGTCGAAGCCCATGCCGCCGCGTGAAATATGTATATTGCCGGCGATATTTTTCTCCCTCGCCTTTTTCCTGCGTTCCTCTCTTGTTTTCTCGTTTTTCGTTTGTTCCGATATCGCTCGACGAATTGCAAAACTGTACAGCGACGCACAAAAATATTCCGTCGTTTGATTCAGACACAGTAGAAGAAAGAACAGGAGGCTCGCTTGCGTTGTCGACACTTATGATCAATCAACCAACTAATTAATCGATTAATCCTGAAGCATTTAAGATAGAAGCAAAATTCTAAGGGTACCCCCCTTTAGATTTTGCGAAATTTTCGTTTCTTACCAATAACTCCCAAACCGTTGGACTTACGGGAAAATTGCATACGATCTTTCTCGTAGCTCTGACAATGAGATCTACCACTTTCGTCTGAAACATTTTTTCCTATCGTCTATAGTTTTGCAAAAAAACTGATTTTTCGTTTTTTTTTATCAAGTACTCGGCAATTAGTAATCGGCAACGAAACGAATTAATGCACTTTTTCAAAGAATGAACCTACTGTTCTTTCTCATACTGTGGCTCAGATTTCCAGCGCGCATTTCCTTATCGGTTAATCCGAAATGTAGAGAAACTGGTAAAACGTACAGGTATTAAAATATTATTATTCGTGAAGTTGGAAGGAAATGTAGATCGGAGTTAATTCATCGATTTCTTCCGAACGATATTAGAAAAGTTTTATTTTACAGTTGATGAAACGTTCGACGGGAAAGTTTAATCCGCAATACTTGTGCCGTTCGCTGTATCTATATCCACGCGTGTAGACACACGCAGGGAGCACGGGGTGGCTGCCGGGTAATATTAGAAGCGTCCCCTGTTTGCAGAGCGGAGCACGCGTGCCGCCATACCGTTTCGGTTCCGAACAGAACGATATGTTTCAACCGTGTCCTCTACTCTTTGCCACCCCTACGGTGGAGCCTCCGCGTGTTTACTTTAAACCCCGGTGACACCCTCCAGGCCGCCCTTCGGCTCGGTTAGCCCTCTCAAACGGAATCGGTCACCGCGGTCAGCGATCGAATCGAGAATTCCAATCTCAGTATGGATAGACATTATCATCAACCTTCGTATCCCGAACAAGAATTAACTAGTATCAGAATTCAGTCATTGCCAAATTTACTGCAACCAAGTTTAACTCTACATTTCTTGTCTTGTATATATAATTTATGAACTGTTGCATTGAGTTTGGAAAAAAAGATTGTAAATTAAGTTTAAAGTGATAACTTTGAGAAACTATAATGAACCAAAACTGACCCTCACAGTTGAAGACAGTAAAACCGACATTAATTTCTTATTGATGAAAAACATGGAAAACCGTGGATCAGTCGGTGTGATCGAGGAATAATAAACGAATAATCTGCGAAATGCCTGGAATACAATAGGCAATAATCTTATTTCCGATGAAAAGAAAAAGAAAGGGAGGGACTTGGAAGGGTAGAAAGGAAGGAAAGACGCAAAGAGAAGAATGGAACGGAGAAATGAGAGAGAGTAATAGTGCTGATCCGAGAATCGCAGCCACCACCGCTGGTTTAAGGCCCGGCTAAGTGCCGGATAATGAATATGCTAACGTGCGCCGAGTACGCGAGAAGAGGAAAGCTTTGCTCGATCTACACTGCCTTTCACAAACGCCATACAGATTCAAATTTATCACCGACTTTTCAACGAAAACGTCACTTGAACGCGTCGCTCGGTGAAAAATTTTTAACTGCCAATTAACGATATTAAACGTCGTCGGATTTCTCAGGCATTCTTCACGAATTTGTCTAACCCGAGGGTCAAGGGTCAAATTAAAAATGAATCTGTGGACGAACGTGGAATCATCGACTGACGAATCGAACTATGGGAATAATTATGAGATCGGGTCGAAACGCGAAACAAGACTTGTTGATTCGTTTTATAGTTGTGAAACGAAGTGTATATCGGGTTCAAGCACCTTACCGACACCACCGTGTACGTGTACGACGAGCTGCGCTATACTATACTGTGTATATTTAAGTACCTTTCGCGCCTCTTTCTGTACCATCGCGCTTTTCACGGAGAGCTTTCGACTACGCGTACTCACTCACTCACTCACTGTACACGGTTCGATTAAAAAGCGACATAAGTCGTGGGCGAATAACAGTATTCCATTATTGATACGGAATACAAAACATCTAAAACGCATTCGGTCACGAAATACCTGCGCGTTCTTTATCCACCGTCGCGCTATCAATGTACTTTATTCGGCAAATACGCCGCGCGCGAATGCGTTCTACCGGCACGAAATAGAATACGAGATATCTAAAACGCATTTGGTATCCGGTGACAAATGATCGCGAAATAGCTCTGCGTTCTTTATTCATCGCGTAGTCAATGTATTATTTTGTCCAGAAAACCCGTGCACCGGCGTGTTTCCCCGAGCGAAATATAGAATGCGAGGTATCTAAAACGCATTTGCTGTCCAATGATAAATCGAACTCGGGTGTTGTTTATTCATCAAAGCAGAATCCGCGTGTCGAAACGCAAATAACAGATTGAAAACTGGCAATTAATTAAGAACACAGGACGAATCAATAAGAAGAAACGGATGTATGAACCTCATGAAAGTGAAATTCCTGTTTCGTCTCGGTCCATCGGACCGTTTTGTAAAAACACCGGTTTTAATTGAACGATCAAACAGTTTGTTCGGAATGATTCTTTTTATTGACTCTAGTCGTGTTAATGAAGAAGGCGGAAGAGTACTCACGTTTGCAGGCCTTCCGATGCTGGATGGGCCTGGCCGGGTCCCTGTAGTAACCTTCCCGGCAGTAGTGGCAATGTCTACCGGCGGTGAAATGCCGGCACTGAAGGCAAACGCCTCCGCTTACGCGTCCCGACAACTTGTACAGCTCCATGTTGAATCTGCACTTTCTCGCGTGGAGGTTGCAATTGCACTCTACAACAAATAACGAAATACCGATTAGAGACAACGTCCCTTCACGAGCTACGTCCAATTTTAATTACATCCAACAAATATCGATTTGAAATTCTATCGATATCGGTAATTTCTGTGACACACTGAAAACAACGTATTAAGGTCTATCTACACTAACGTCGACGTAAGACGATTCATAGATCGTAGGACGTATGTTCGGCAATGAAATCAGTGCTGTAGTTTTTAGGACAGGGTATAGGGAAAATCGTGTAAAAAACAGGGACCTCAAGACCCACGTTTGTCACCGAATCGATAGGCGGGCTACCTGCTGTTTAGGGTCCACTACTTGCTTCGAGGGTTCTTTCGCTTTCCCGACCTTACGTGCCGTTGACGTGACGGTGACGTTACGTTAGTGTAGATAGACCTTTAACTCGATAAAAACTGATATCGAGTCACATAGGAGTGCAAAGGGTTGATCAGTATATTCATTACTTCATCAAATATCGTGTCAATCGTTGAAACATTGTACATATCGATTGTCCCACGGGACATTGTATATGAAGTCGACCGAACAGGTTCTTAAATGCACAGGTAAAACGAAGTATATAAATAGATGTAAGCATGTATCCAGGTATAAGTCACCCATTGTATTAGAAGCAGAGATTATTGGGTCGAGAGTAGCTTAGGTAGGGTAGTTAAAATTGCAAGTTACCGGCCCATCGTACGTCGGCCGACCCTTTTTTTTTTCTTCGGTTTACGAAAGACCTTTCAATTACATAGGTAAAGTATACGCGCGCGTCTCGGTTTCAATAAGTCACGAAAAGAAGAACGGCGCGGCGTGCTCGAGTATACGGGCCGAGAGGAAGTTACGGCACGGCCTCCTCTCTCGGGAGGGACACGTTATTCCCTTCTCCTCTGATCGTCGCTGCCGTACTCGACTCGAATTCAATGCTCGCGAACGCTTCTTCAAGTAATTGAGGAAAGTTTTTTGCTAGACAAAGCGGAAACCTGTGAGAGTAGGGGGAAAGTGTTCTTTCTTCCCTTTATTCGTTCCCTGCCTCGTGACGACAAACAGAAACCTCGGAAGTAGGCGAACTATTATAATTCACCGGAAGCTCGTATGGGAAGATTGTGCTATGAAAAATTGTAGAGCACGAACAACATGGAAAGTATAAATGACATTATTAATTTTCTTTTTAAGAGAAAAATCGATTTCGTATGAAAAATCTAATATTACACGGCAGACTTGATTTATCGTTCTGTTTTGTTTGAAACGAATTTACCCAGTGGCTACAATTCACCGATATCTACTCGGTTTCACGAAATTTCTACGGGCGGGGCAAAAAAAATAATTGTTAATTGTACGAGTGGTATCCGAAACGCGATCAGGCCAGAGCAGAGCGGAATAGAATAGACCAGAAGAGAGAGGAGGGAGGAGTGCAAGGGGTTAAATATCGAGGATCGGGTAACGAACGGAAAATTCAATTAAGTGTACAATCGATTCCGTCTGACGAGAGATGTTTGCACGAAACGAAGCACTGCGAAATCACCCCCCGGTTGGTCAACGGTCGGTACGGTCTACAATATTTCTTCTCTTGAATACAAATTCGTCGCCCTGTTTCTTGTTTTAAATAGACGACGGCCGATACGCGATATTCGCCGCGATCGAATACTCTCACATTTCTATGGACGAATTCCGCAATGGTTCCATGCGATTCTTTTAAGGTTTCTCGGTGCAACTACGAAATATTAGATGAGATGAAATTTTGCAAAAATCTGTTAAATATTCCGATGTGCCAAAATCTGATCGATGAGTTTCGTGAAACTTCAAAGGAATCTCGTCCTTTGCAGGTGTTTAATTGATTCAGGATTGCTAATTGCGCTGGTAAACGCGGGTATTGAAATTTTCATAGAGACGCGTATCTCGTGTCTCCTTCACAATGGAAGAGACAACCTCCTTCACTTCCTCCTCCTCCTCCTCCTCCTCCTCTTTCTCCTCCTCGCTTATTGTTGGTAGAAGCAGCGTAGAAGTCGGGAATAGCTGTAATTACTGCTCCATCATCTAAAAGCAATCATCAAGCCCATACCTACTGGCTCTATACTCCGCGCACTTAGGTATGTACATATATTCCCTCTCTAAGTGCGAGACAATGCTCGTACCACTTCCTGACCTAATTTATCAGCGGAGTGCCTCGCGTCTCAAAGAAACAATACCCCTGTCTCGTCTCGAGGATCCTTATCGGACACGCACGATTATTGGCGAACGTGTTTCACAGCGATTTTACATATCAATCCCACGAGAACTCTTTTTTCGCTAATCTAATTTCGATACCCACGGGGAATTTAAGCAAAATGCTAATGTAAAAATCAAATCAGGGCTGAAATTTCTCTTCTGACAAATTAACATTAATCTACAATACTTCGACATGTCACGTTTTTGCATGTTATATGCATTCTCAATGCTCTCAGCGTGTGCAACTTGTTTTATGAAGTGGAGACAAAAATCCGACTAATTTCTCTGCAGATTAAATCTGGAAACGATCTAATTGATCTTCTAATTAAACATCGGGAGTGGTTAAAAATTATTTGTTAGATTTCGGTAACGGTAACGAGGGAGTTTGAAAGGTATCGGGGCACGGACTAATGGGGCAAAGATGGTAATTCTCGACTGATTTTTCGCCTTCCAGCACGGCGTACGCTTTTTCCTCGTTTTTTATTCCCATTCTCTCGGTCGCGGTGGTACCGTGCTAAAAGCTAATGGTCGCTAACGCCGCACCGGGGCTTTGCCTCCTCCTTCCTTTTTATCCCCTTTTTCGCTCCGCCGTTCTTCGCTCCGCAAACAGAGCTCCTCATCTGAACAAACTTTCCGAAATAAAATACATACCGTATATCGCGTCCCGCTCCCTCGCAATCTCGGTAAAATAAATTCCGCCGGAATTTCGTACGTCTCGCCAAATTACAATTACAATTTACTGTCGGCGATTCCTTGCGTCTCGACGTTTCCACCGGCGCTCTATTAATTAAAAATTATTTAACTCGCTCCTCTATTTAAATCGTTATCGGTTTCTCTTGTTAATAACGTCGGGTAACTATTTGAATTGCTATGTCGATGCGAATCAGTGGAGATGCTTCGATCGCTGTGAGGCTCCAGAGAGATTACTACGTTTGAAAAAGTGTCTGGTGAAAAAAATCTGTGGCACTTTCGCGAGCCACTGTATCTCCCGGTCGAACCTATAAATTGGAACCATAAATTCCAGTCCATGGAAGTCCGTGCCCGTGGCACGGTGTTTGTCTTCGGCTGGAAAATCGTTCGTTTCCCTCGCGGGATGTACAGTGGCAGCAAAAAATACCCGATTTTCCGACGGACTTCTTTTCTTACCTCATCACGTCTCGAGTCTTTGATCCTGATATTAAACGTGAACGAGCTAACGTAGGAATATTGAGAAAATGAGATACGTAATAATACCTAATATTACGGTTAATTAATAATTGCGGGGAGTGAAACGGCGCGTGGGATACTTTCTCGAGGGGGTGTATCGGGGGAAGGTGGGAACGAAATCACGGCCGGAATCTCCGGCGAGCTGTGAAATTGGGAAAAGAATCAGGTAAACGTTCATCGGCGACAACTTGGAACTTTTCCGACGCGACGCTGATTTATTTCCGACAATAATAACGTGGCTAGGTACCAGAAGCGAATGAGATCCGATAATAAGGGTTCGTCGTCGACGGTTAAGAACCAGGTAGGAACAGATTTGTCGAGATCAGCTACCGACCACCGGAACCAGCCGTTTCGAGGGACAAACTATTTCCCTTGTTGCCGATTCAGAGGCTATACCAGTGTTTCTCAAAATTTAAGGATGTATTGGCTATACAGTCAATCCCAAAAGTTTATGCACTTT
>NW_017136637.1:331829-360605 GCF_001652005.2 Ceratina calcarata | reverse complement strand
TTCCAGCGTCGAAACAGCGAACTTTTGGAAAAAAATTTCGTTTTTCCTCAATAACTCCTAAACCCTTGGAGATACGGGAAAATTGCATAGGACCTTTCTTGTAGAGGACGACGAGATCTACAATTTCCACGTAAAAAATTTTTGCTAGCATCAATAGTTTACGAGTTATTTGCAAAAAACTGTTTTTTCGTTTTTCGTCAATAACTCGTAAACTATTGACGACAGCGAAGAACTTTTACATGGAAATTGTAGATCTCGTCGTCCTCTACAAGAAAGGTCCTATGCAATTTTCCCGTATCTCCAAGGGTTTAGGAGTTATTGAGGAAAAACGAAATTTTTTTCCAAAAGTTCGCTGTTTCGACGCTGGGATGGTCGGATTTTGTCAACATCAATAAAATGCCAAATAATCATATGTAACTCATTAAATATCGAAATTTGAAGAAAAGTACACTATTTTTACCTAAGAATTGTCGATATTTCAAGACGTAAAATGTATAAATCTCTTGCATGAAATTCTTGGACTACGCGTCCTAATTTCTATTTCTTTGCATACGCAACGTTTTCGACCTGTCGATAAATTTTCCTCAACGCGGTTGACGTGTGATGAGAAAATATGAGCACGTGAACAAATCTATGAGTCACTGTGTACACGGCTGAAAAATATAGGACGGGAGCGTAAATAGGACGCCAGCGAGCTTTTACCGAAAACGTTTCACGCGGCAGAGATTAGTTTCTGCTAATTTTATTGTAATGTAACTACTCTCAGCTATCAATTATTCATGTCCGTCGGACGCGGAGGGACAAGTTGTCAAAATATCAAAGTGGATCCGTTCTCGGTCTCGTTAACGTCCAGGCGAAGCGCACGCAACGCCGTTAACAGCTTGTTAGCGTTTTGCAGGGCGACGTCACGGTAGGCGTGCACCGCGATTATTTATTGGCTCGTAAATTAACGCTTTCCCGAATATACGGGGGATATGTACGATAGGATGTAGGAGCACGTGTTTACAACGTCATATCTATCACTACCGCGTTTGCCTCCATTTCATCCTTTAAACGAAATATACGTAGAAAAGTCTGACAAGAACTCTGTACAGGTAGCCAGATATTGTGTGTGGACGACCAATGAATACAGACAGGGTGTGTCGGTGAGAATCGCGATATTTTAACGATTTCACTTGAATACACATTTTTTAGAGAGAAAGAACAATGTTTCAAGCGTTGCCATAAACCTTTGGAAATTTTCGCCTAAAACTATTATCATTAATTTAATCACTTTTGCTCGGTTCAATTAATTAATTTAACAACCAGTGTAGGAAGAGATTAAGAAAATTTAATTGAGATTCTTGGATAGAAATTGAATTGAGGAAAGAATATTAAATAAATAATAATAATAATTTTAAGCAAAAGTTTGAAAAGGTGTTTGTTTCGACACCCTTAGAAATAACGTTAAACATACTTGGGTGACTAATTTCCGAAGACACTTTGCCAGTTCTATTAGCGTTGCAATTCTTTCGAAATCATTTGCTGGAATAAGTTTCAGATTTATTACATGTAACTTTTAGTGGACCGTTGGACGAGTCAGATAGTTTCCGATCGACTATCCGAGTTAATGAATCGTGTTAACAATTAGATACGGCAGCGTCGCAGTACTTATAATAATTGTCTTAGGCGACAGGAACGAGAGAAGGTGCGGCATCGTGCAGACTGCCTATGGCCTGTGCAATTACCTACGTATATAGCTACTTAGTTTCCATTCCTCTTTGATCCTTTGACGTTAACAGTTAGCAGTTCCTTGTCACGTATCGCGAGCGTGAAAATTCACGCCGGAGTTAAATTCTGTTTCTAGGAAGCTAGGAGGAAAAATTAAGATTGTCAAACTTTTAGCAGAGATCTTACGGTTCATAGAACCTTAATAAGAATTGTCAAGAGCAGAACCTATCTTCATCGGATTTCATCGAATCCTCTCGTAAAAATGAATTTTCATTAATTAAAATCGACTCGATCAGCTCGAGCATCGAACAGAGGAGAAAGACTAATTATTTTATACGACTGTTCACATTTCTGTTCGTTATGCATTTCAAGCTGTCGAGTATTTCACAAAAATATAGGAAATGTTCGGAAAGGATGCTTTTACGTGGATTACATTTTCCAAATTGACGGTAGAAAAGTTTTGCTCTGTAGGACGGATCGACGGCGGTAATACATTCGGTTTGCGGAGAACGAGAGGAAATGCCAGTATAACAGAAAAAGGGAAAAAAAAGGGGGGCTGTTAGGGAATAACGGGCACGGCGTACCGGAGAGGAGAGGAGAGGAGAGCGTGCACGTGTCGAATACAAAAGGGCATTTGGAAAGACGAGTAAAAATCGCCCCAATCATGGCCGACCGGGTTGCGGCCGGGGTAATCTGGTTTCAGAGCCCCGAGGGAAAAATGTGCTAGCGACGTACACGAGTGACGAGAATATAAACAGGGAAACGTCTAGTCTAATCTAATGTAATACCAGATGCGATCGATTATATCGTTTCCACGTAACAACCCTTGAGAGCTGAAATTTCATACGTGATTTATTTTCACGATCTTTCTCAAAGAGCAATAATTAATAAATCCGGCGTAAATCTTCGACTTGGATCAATTTTCCATGGAAGAAGAACGGTCAGGCGGTTGACTCAATCCCTGTTTCGCCTCGCTTCTCGCTTCAAGATGACACGAACCCAAACGAGGAGATCACTTTTCAAATATTTTCTTTGAACAATGAATCCGAAACGTTGAAAATACACGTAGGTAGAAGAGAAAGTTTTTCGACACATGTATTGGAGCCGACAAGTGTCGCTTGTTAAACAACGCGCAGCCACCGAACGGGTTAAGGGTGTTTATATTACGGAAGGGGTCGACCTCCGTTCCTCCCACGTTATTTATGTTATATACTCTCGAATCGTCGTCCCGAACGGGAAATTATTTTTAATTCAAATACACTCGAATCGACGATGTTACTCCTAGTTGTATTTAGAAGAGCCGGATAAATAGAGATTTTCGTTTGGACCGAGGGAAACCAGGATGGAAGGAGGGGAATAAATAGAGGGGAAAAACCGTGGGAAACGGCCGAGGGTGCTTTTCAAAATACTATTCGAGGAATACCTGTTTCCGATTGATTGATCATCTATAAATCAAATTACAATTCACAATCTCATTATTAAATCACAGATTCGATCGTCTCGAACGAAAACGTATAACAAAATCTGTGTCCAATATTTGAAGCAACACAGAAAATTGTACCACCTGAATTATACGAAATTACAAAATTCTGTCATTGTCCCCTTTATATTTTTTCAATGCATTGTCATTGTTTAAATGGTGTTTGAAAATTATAGCGTGACAATGAGCTGGAAGTAAATTGTAGATTTTTTTTCAATTGTAGATTTTTTTTGAGGGCGTAGAGGAACGTTTAGGGGAATTGCTCCCTCTTTAAAAATGAACCGTGGAAAATGTAGAATGGAAACGGAGGGCCCGGAGGTGCGAAGACGGCACCCCCCGGTTCTATTGTCCCTTTAGGAGAGCCCAGGGCCACCCCCGCGGTCCCTGCACGTGTGCGGGATAGGGAACCTGCCACTTTGTGTTTGCATCGCGAGAGCTTTCTCTCTTTTTTTTTCCCCTGCAGGATCCGTGAAGCTGTTCAAATAAACCTGGCCGGGCTTCCGTTTCGTCAACGAGTCGTGCGTGCTTCGTTTCTCGAAAATAAACAGAAATGTATCTTGAAATCGCGATGTCATCCGTTTCAGATTTCATCTGAACTCGCGCGACACCAGGTGTCTCGTTACATCAACGATCAAACTTTAGAAACGTTTTATGAATAATGTACGTGTAATGAATACGCGAACGATAAAAATGTTGGCGCGTACGGATTATAAGCTAGGAAACGTGTATCGTTGAATTGCGAAACAGAATAGGGTAGAAGGCGTTTGAAAATCTTTCTCAAACGGTATCCCTCGCGCGGTATCAGGCGTCCGCATCTTCCGAGAAAAAAGAAAAACTGTTGGTTGGCATTTTATTGTACGATGCGGTAAAAAACGGCGCCGTCTTATCGGGCTGTTATCAATCCTTGGTGGATTGTTACAGGGAACCGTGCGTCGAGATTACACGCCGCGGACAGATAGCACATCTCTCTCTCTCGCTCCCTCTCTCTGACCGTGTTGTTGCCACTTAGCTAGGAGTATCGTAGAAAGTATTGAAATCGCCAGATCGAGAGACAACGGAACGCTGAGATATCGGCGATCCTGTCGATTCAGATAAACCTCCAACGGTTTAGAAAGCGGCTGGCCACGCTACGACCGATCGGACAAAAAAACCGATTGTTCGGCTCACAATGCGTTTCAAATATACAATATAAACAGTAATGTGCACAAAGTACAGAATATCTGACTATATATGACTGACTATATATTGAGAAACAACTCTTACGGAATATCTCCTGATCTGTGAACATTCCTGTACTCCGTAAATGCGTATTTAGAATTTTCACGAAAACGATTCCGGGATGTATCGGTGAAAATGAACTATGGGAACAGGTGGTCCGTCGTAACGGACCAGTGAAATTACGGGGAAAAGCAAAACGTTAACGTTGCCAACGCCATTATCGCGAATGTTCATCGTCTGGGGACGAAGATAGCACACGTTCAAGGAAACGCTAACTCTCTAGCTACCCGCAGCGCGGAAAACACGAGTACAGCGAATTTCTAATGATATACTGTTAACCGGAAAGAAACGGTTTCCCTTAATAAACTTCATTACAACTTTTCCTTTACACTTGAACCTACTAATTACTTTAAATAGCGTATCGTACAATTTTCCATAACCAGTTCTCACAAATAAATGTCCCGAAGACGCGACTAGAAAGTCACGATGCTCCTAATTAATATATTTGATTCGACACTCGATTTACGGTTTTGGTGGAAGACGCAAAAAAAATAAGGAAGAGGAAGAAGAAGAAGAAGAAGAAGAAGAAGAAGAAGGGCGGCGGAGGGTAAATTAAATTCGCGCATGCGTTCGGTTTCGGTTTTGGTATGCGGTCGCCGTTTATTTCGGGACGAATCTCGCCCGGTGCAACAACACCGTCTCTCCTCTCTCGTTTATTGTTGTTATTGTTTCTTTAATCTCCTCGTTCCAGTTGCTTTTTAGAAATCGACGATACCGGACCGTTCACAGAAACCCCGGATTGCGAGGTCACGTCTAACTTCTAACGCGTTCATTGATAGAAATTAAAAGACGCTTTTATAACGAGGCGGTAGGAGCGTATGAAAGAAATACGACGGGATGTTTGTGTTTTCGCGGAGGTACTCGTTTTCTGTAAGTACAAACAAGTGTTCGCTGATAACGTTTTTGCTCGCGTTCCCGTCTCTCCTTCTTTTTCTTGACCCCTACCTAAAACGGCTCGGTTTGATAATTACGACACGCAGCGCGTAGGTATGCGAGAGAGAGGAGAAGGGACACGTATAAATAAACGGAGAGAGGAGAGGAGACCTGGGAGGCTGCCACGCGGTCTGCCGTGAAACACGGTGTCTCGAGGCTCCGTGGAAGAGCGAACCGAATTCTCTCTCCCTTCCAATTCCTACACCAATGCACAGCAGCAGCGGCGGCGGCGGCGGCGGCGGCCACGGCGGCGATGCCTTGGAAATTGACCGCCGCTCCTCCAACTGGCTTTAACTACACGAACGGCTACGTGTGTCTAACGATAAGTTGAATTAGCATTTGTAACTTGGACTAATAAAAAATTCGTACAAGATCTTCCACTCTTCTCGATAAATAAACAAGACTCCGAGACATAATGTGTGGGGAAGAAAGTTAGCATTTTTTAAAAACCTCATCTCAAAGAACGGTAAGAATTTCGATTGATTTTAACACAATGTTTATACAGATGAAACGTTTCATTGTGTCAAAAACGAGGGCAATCCTTTTGGAGGAACACATTTTATATGATATTTAGTGGAAAGAGTTCTGCTTTCAATTGCAATGTGTATGAAACGGGTAAATAGATTGAAAAATGGGAAGAAACTTGAACGTAAATCCGTAGCCTTGTCTACGGGAGGCCGTGAGCAGCTCGCGAGCATCGCCATAGCAACCGTTTAATTGGAAAAGAGATCCCCGTAATAAAATCGTCGAGTGTATGTTTCTCTGTCCTTACTAGAGGCAAAGAGGCAAAACCACAACCAACCATCGTCCGTAATTGTTCCGAGTAGAAGGGCGCGACGAATTTCGAGCCAAATCTCACCCTCTTGCAGCTCTCTCCCTTTGACTTTAATTTTTGTTCGCCCGCCCGTACGCGTTTTAACTCGAATTGCTTCCTCGGGACACCGGGGGACGAAGATGCAACAATTTGTTCCTACAGAGAAATCGAGTTTAAAACAAATGAAATTGGAAGACGTGAACAGTTATCCATGGAAATTCTGACATCTAAAATTCGATTAACCATTGTAATTGTATTGTAATTATCAAGTGGGGACATGCATAGAGAATTGAAGTTCGAACGAAATTAGACGGTGCAAACTGTTGCTACGGCTTGGTGATATTACTTGGTACTCCACGATCAACTCCCGATTGTAGTAGTGTCGTTTGCTCATTGAATAGAAATATGCAATAGCGCGCCAGTATTGAATGCGAAAGCTGGTCGGAAGAAGACGTCCAACAGTTTTGTAATCGTGGCACGTTCCACGTTCCTCGTACCGGTTCCCTGTATTCCTTCCGCGATCTTTGTCTCTCTTCGCGGTTCCCATCCCCGTTTCATCCCCGCACCACCGAGGGAGGAGGTAGGATAGTCTCCTTTCGGAGTTCACCCCTTAATTCGAAGCGGCGAACCGTTGCCTCGAGAGTCGTATCGAGGATGCACGGTGAAATCAAAAACGTCGGGGACTTCCACTCCCACCCCGGCTCTCTAAAATCGTTTCGAATCGATAAAAAGGACGCCCTCCCACCTTGCGACCCCCTCTTTTTCGCGCGGGGCAACCGCGCATCGCTTGTATGTCCAAATAAAATACATTCGTTTCGTGACTATGAAACCAATCAATCAATTCACATATCCTAACCGGGATAAGTCGCGTTCTCTCGATCCAAATCCAATTTTTCCTATTTACTATTTCAGATTCCATAGGTGTTTCATTTGTACGAGCTTTCGAGGTCCGATTTTTCTTAAGCTCCCGATTTCTTTTAATTTGCAATTTGAACAAAGTAAATGCGTAATATATACGGAGGTTTAACTGGTCGCACGCGGAGCGGAACGAGGGTTGAGATTTTTGTAAAACAGTCGCTTTAGGGTTTCGAAGGGTGGTTTTTGCCGAGAGCCAGGCAGGAATCACGGCAAGAAGCGTCCAATTTAAAATGTAAATTGCGCCCGGATATATTCGGCGTGTATCGCGCGCCGCGAAATTAAAATGTAATTTAATTCCACCCCGACCCGCCTGTCCTCTCCTTTTTTTCCATACTTCTCCCCTCGATCCGGGATCTCCGTCGCGCTCAGATTGCCGTCAAATAAAAATAACGCGAACCATTTTCTAATTGGTTGGATCATCTTCGTAATCAGTCGAATATCCTCTGCGACCGAACGAGCCTCGCCGTAAAACGGAAAGTCCGAGGCATTCGGCGCGATTCGCGTACGGTTAGCCGGAAATAAGTTCGTAGGATACTAGAAGAGAGACTGACCTTTGCACTCGTTGGCATCCCTGGCGGTGGCACGTGCCCAGGGCCGATCGAAGTGGAACGGCCGACACCTCTCGCAGTCCCTGCCGGCCGTGTTGTGTCTGCACTCGCACGCCACCTCACCATCCTTACCCTGGACACAACAAATAGTCCTCCGTTGTATATCTTGCTAATTGACCGCAGCCGGCTATCCAGCCGGCTTTCTTAGCAGTATCTTATAACACAGATTATCTAGTGTAAGTCTATCCTTGGGCAGCTGATCCTACAACACCGCGGTTCACAACTTTCCGGGCACCGACACAAACTACCGAAACGATATCGCAGAACATTTAAACATATATGCTTAAAGAAATAAAAATACAAACAGTGAAATATAAAAAATTATAGCGACCTCCTTTATTAATTGTGCCTAATTTAAATGTGGCCTCTCTAGTGGTAAAAAAAGTTCCCCACTTCTGGTATACATGAACGATAGTCACCTGAATGCATCTGGCCGCGTGTCCGTTGCACTTGCACCTCCCGCCGACGGCGAAGTCGGAGACCGCGTAGTGATGCGCCATGGTGCCCGTGGTCACCGGACTTCCAACAGTAGTCGTAGTTGTCGTCGAAACGGTCACCAGAGCCTCGTCCTCGATTTGGTCATCATTGACCGCGTCGTTCGACTGCATCTCTTGGGCGGCGATCACCTGGTGCACCGACGGTAGCCCGGTGGCCAGGGGATCACCGAGTTGACCTTTTTGGCTCTTAAATCTTTCCTCGCGTTCGCGCTCACGTTTCGCGAGCTCTTCGAGGTTCAAGCGACGGTCCTCGTCGTCGCTCCCGAGCTGCGAGCCCTGTACAGTGGGTGAAATTGAGAGGTTGGGTTGATCGAGAACCTGACAGTTGGATCGGTCGATCGAGTGGATGTCAGAGGTAATGGATTTTGCGAAAACGTTCTGGGAACGTCCCGATCATAGTAGCGTTCGCTTATTCCAATTAATAGACTAAAGATTTTGTATTCGATAAAATGATATGATATTCAAGAATACATAAAACAATTAAAGATGAAACGGCACGATAAAATGTTGTCTAAATTTCATCTTTCAAATTGACGTTGATTAAATGTGAGAGATCGATATAAAAATCATACCTTGTCGATCGCTTGGTCCTGCGACGGCTGCGGCATGTGCAGCCTGTTAAAGACAACTCTAACGTCAGTGGCAGTGACCCAGTCTTGAAGAACGGGCGAGTTGTCGAAATCGGAGGCCGACGGGCGACCCTCGAGGGTGCTGAACGCGATCCTACCCACCGGGGCCAGTCCGTTCCCACCTGAACAACACCGTTCAGTGATACATATGAATGGAATCGAGCGTGGAACGCGCGCTCGGGGTGAATCTATCTAACCCGGTTCAAGCCTGACGCATGAATGAACGATCTCGTATCGTCTTACTGAAATTCCTCTATTAATTTCATCCTCCGATCACGATCTGTTTGGATCACAGTGTCTGATACCGGATTCTTACCTGTGTAACGATGACTATCGGTGCATTTAGCCTCCTGTTCATTGGCCTTGGTAATGGTAGCCCTATTGGGTCTCCCGTAGACCCTACGGCACTGGGAGGAGTAGAACTGGAACGGCTGCCACGTCTTCCCATAGTCCATCGATTTGTAAATGGCAATGGAGTCCGGTTTCGCCGATTTCGGACAGAACTGAAGACTGACGTAAGTCAGCTCGTACTTCTTTCCAAGGGACAATGTCAGCGTGACGTTGTCGGGGGGCGCGGAGAAGCTCTGCGAGGTCACCAGCGGCTCGCTCCTCCAGCAGGTCACGTTGTTAGGGTTGCTGACGTCTGTTAAGTAACTCGCTGGGAAACGGCGACGGGGAGTGCTGTCGTCGCACACGTGGCACTGCCCGACGGTGGTAGTACCGCCCGGCTGCTCGATCACGTCGCAATACCTGTTCGAAATTTCAGAATGATCCTACCAATTCGCAGAGTAGAACACGTCTCTGCTCGCGTTTCAACGATGATTTCATTAAAAAAAATTGCCATCTAACAAGGCAAAAGTTGTAGAACGTGGAATACATGACTGACGACGGAACGTTCGAACGAGCGCCAACAGATAGTGTTTCTTCTAATAAAATAATTAATTACCTGGTGGGTCCGCCGCTGCCGCAGGTCGACGATGCCTCGACGGCTGCCCCGAAGGCCGCGTTCACGAAATTCGGTATGCACCGCCTGGGCCTGTCCTCGTCGTAGCACGGGTCCGATGGATGTTGTTGCTGCGACGACGGGAACGTCTTCGCGTAAATCTCGCCGCCGGCCGGCGAGGCTTCCGCACACCCACGGTGCAACGTCAGGAAGAAGAACAGCAACGTTATCGCCATCGAGCAAGAGAATTCACCCCTCCCCTTCATTTTATTCAACTCTTCAGTCCTTCGAGAACGAGTATCACCCGTGCGCGTCTTCCCTCTCTATTTTTAAGCCTCCTTTCTCTCTCGGCGGTTCTTTCACCGCTTATATTCTTCTGCCTCTCTTTCAACCTCCCGTTTACGCTCCTTCCTTCTCTTTTATCTCGCGGCCTCTCTCAATCACCCGTTTTCGTATACTTTCTCCCTCGTTCTTTCTTTCTACGGTTTTTGATATATCCTTTATCTCGCACTCTCTCCCTCTCCCCGAATCTCATATATCTCTCATCTTATTCTTGCCACCGCTCGTTTCTGTCCTCTTCCACCTGTTCCGAGCACGTATCTCCCGTCTCGCTTTCACCCTTCGGTTTTCGCTATATCTTCTATCTCTTCCTTCTGTATTCGGTATATCCTCGCTCCATATATCTCTCTCTCGTCCCGCTCGCTCTCTCTCTCTCTCTCTCTCTCTCTCTCGCGGTATGTATCCTTCGCTTCTATACCTTCGTTTTATCTCTCTCCTCTAGTACTTATTTCTCTGTTTATCTCGAAGCACCTTGCCGTGTGTCACCCACGCATAAAGTGTATCCTGCGTCCTTGTCCTACGCGAGAATTACTTCCGAAGCTTATCCTCCTCTTTAATGGAGGATTCCTCCTCTCGTTTGCCTCTTTCCTATTTTCCAACTTGCCAACGAATTCCGTATTAATGGAATCAACTTTAGACAGTTTTACAGGTTTGAAAATTGTAACGATAAATCTTAGATAGTTGGTTCGTTCGAAGAAGCGGAGTAATTACCGGGGCTCGATTCTTTGTTGAATCAACTGCGTCCCAACGGAATTCTGGTAACAGTTTATGAATGAAAAGTTTGTCGAACTCGTACAACTCGAAAAGAAAAATTAAGAAAGAGCGACGACTCTGTTTAACCTTGGTCTCTCGTTTATTCAACAAAAGAACGCGTGTCCTCCTCAACTTCTCCTAGTTCTAATTCCATAAATTAGTTCTTAGCCAACCGCGTTCTCTGAGGCAACGGACGATTTCAAAGTGAATAGAAAATATCTTTTCGTCAAGTCTCTTTTGATGAAATTCAATTCCGATTCAGCGAAATTCTCTGCCACGCGATTCCCTGGGCCAAATTCTCGACTCTTCCAGGAGAGAAAACAAACGTGGATGTTTCAACATACACGCGTTTCCGACTTATCGCGACGACTCAAGATTGGGTGATTCAAGATTCTCTTCTACTGGTCATCTCCGATCTTGGCCCGATCCTTTACGGTATCAATGACGTCCGCCGCCGCTCTTCTATTACTTTCCTCCGTCAATTCCTCCGGTCGCATTCTATATACGTGCAAGTCAAATACTTCAGGGGACGGCGGGAACGAGTCCCGAGGGAACCGAGTCCCGAACTTGCCCGACGTTCCCGACGATCCCCCGGCGCTGTGTCCTCATGAAAAAACACCCTGTCCGTGTCACCGTCTCAGGTGTATTCCGTTCTGGTTCTGAACGCGCGCGGAGGTATCATTCCAAAGGGCGAACGGGACGGGTAGGTTAAGAGGCGCGTGGCCTCGCGCCCGAAGAGTCTGCGTGTACTCAGCTATCTCTACTCACTTTTGAGCGATGAAACACGACACGTACCGAGCCGAACCGAGTCCAACGCGACGCGAACAGACCGAACGTAAGCGTGGACGATGACGACGACGTCGAGATATCCAGAACCGGCCGCGGTTCGCCGCTAACTGAAAACTCGTCCGGTCCCGTGCCGTGGCAGTCGTTCCGGATCCCGGCTACCCTCGCCAATGTTACCCACTCACTCCCTTCCCTCTTATTCGTCGGGACGCTATCGACACGACCAATCGCAGTTTCACGTAATTCCCCTACTACGGGTTATTTATCCCCGCCAGCTCCAACTGCGAACTCGAAGTGCGAACGAAAGCATTTTAGCCCTTAAATAACTTTTGTTTTAAGTAACGATAAGCGACAATGAATTTAACGATACTCGGTAAGATCTTAGAATCGATCATTGTTCGAGCTCGCGTGCAGACTTCTTTTTAACATCTCCTCAATTATTTTCGTTCAATTTCGTTGAAAGACGAAACGCATTCTAGGTTTCATTCGTTCCGATGCTCGTATTCGATTTCTAACGTGTAAATCTCGAAACTACTGTAATCTCGTTGGAACAAAAATACCGAAGCACGCTATACAGGGTAGTCAATAATTGATTATCTCTTCTCTTCACTAGAAGCTGTATTACATGAATCTCGTGAACGTTGCAGCTCACTGGATTAATTCACGTTCTAACGACTCACAATTCATTTTGCTAAGGATTTTTGACATCGCGTTGTTTAAAATGATAATTCTTATTGATTCACCCTGTATACGTGTACGAATGAACGTACTTTAAACGAAGGAAGGTTTCTTCCCGTCGCTGGGAGAGGAGGCGATTCCTCGGGTGCATGGATCAGCGAGCGGGTTTTCTTCGGGTCTATCGGCCGATTTGGCGAGCGGAAACAAGCTAAAAAAAGAAATAAAGGAGAAGAAGACGAAGAAAAAGCAAAGAACGGGAATGCGACGTCGAAAAGTAACAGCGACGGCGATGTAATAGAAAGAGAAAAGAGAGAGAGAGAGAGAGAGAGAGAGGGGGGGCTTCTATTGATCGTCACGCGATCCTTGAAGACTTTGAGAAATCTTACCCTGTTAGTTTGTTTTAAGTAAAACGGGCTCCAATTTTGTTTAAATGACTCACGCGCCTGATCGACCGGACCTTTCTCGGTATTAGCAATTTTATTATCGCAGCAAAATCGACCAGCTGAAAATGAAACATCTGTTTTTAGTACTTTTAATGTCACGTATGTGTAAAATACTATGAGCGAATGATGGTAATTGAAAGAGCGATGGATTGTTTATAGCTAATATTTCTTTCTGGACGATAACGGTGTGTAATCTGTATAAACGTTTGGACGGAACTTGGTACGGTTGATAGAAGGTGATCCGGAAATGGGCAAGAAAGGATCCGATCCCAAAGGAGGTTCTAACTTTTTAATCCGAGGAGGTGACGGAGAAAGAGGAGGCCCGAGGCCTAAGCCGGAAAGCCTATAGCCGGGAATCTCATCACGCTCTGCTCGTGCTCGCCTGGCTCGTCCCTCGGATTACGTTAATTCGATTAACGAATGCCGTTTATCGTCCACGCGTCGTCGCGATCCTTGACACGGGGAAATATTCATTTATTAATATATGCCCTCACAGGCACGCGCGTACTTACAGATTCGTTCACGCGAGTCTACCTTTAAACTTTTATATAGATGTTCTCCTTGATATCAGCAGAAATTCTTAACGTAGCAATGTAGAGGTAGTTCTCTTACGTGAACGGGTCTGTGAGTCCGTGGGAGGATTTGGAAGAACAGAAAGCATGGTGTTTGTATTACACAGGTAATTTTCTTTCTTCAAAACATGTTCCTTTTGCATCTTTTCGAAGATCATTCTCTCGATTCTCTATCTCTCGTCGCACACTCGCCTACTCAGACAGGAACGATCACGGCCTCCCTCCCCCTATCTATACACTACATAATAATAATAATTATTAGTATAATTTATAATAATATATATACTATTCAGAAATAACTTATACCGATGTCTATAATATATCCAATATATTATGTTAAATAATAATCGTGTTCGTGTATCAATATATTAATTTTAAATAATAATATGATATTTCTTTTCCTCTTGCTAACTCAACACCCGCCACTCAACAAATTTTTAATCGAGAAAATATATATATACGCATAATGTATGCACGTTACCTATCAAAAGTGCCAAAATCCAATTTCATATCTCTCCTCTATTTCCCATCGACCTTTACAAATTTCACTTGGAATTATCATCGGGCAATGATCTTTTAAATTGAACTCGATTCGATACTTCTGGCAGGCATCGTACACGGTATATCATTATCGTCCTCGTCATCGTCGTCATCATTCATTACCATGATCATTTGGAATTTCGTTAAAAATAATTAATTATTATAATTACGTCCCTAAGGTGCCTCTCTCCCACTCTCACGTTCGTTCTCTACTCGTTAATTATAATTTTATCGGCTAACAATTATAATTACAGTTAGACCGCGTTTTTTTCATGAGAAAGACGAAATTGCTGCGACCGGTGAACAGAATTCCGTTCGAGTCTCTTGTACTCATCGTGATCCGATTCTGCGGAAACGTTCGTGCTAGAATAAATAAACAATACAGTAACTTTCGATCGAAACCCGCTGTCTAATTGTAATTGTAATTTCCTCGACTAACGTAATTCACTTCTCGCCTCGAAAAACTCACGGATACATTTTTTTTACGTTTTCTCTCTTTTTTTTTCGCGTACTACCGATGTGATACACTTGGACTATGCGGCGCTAATTGATAATCATACGACTCGAAATTAACGGTTACACCGCGAATATTCATGCGACCAGAGAAGTTTCTATGTCCAACGAAATGAAGCTGCATCGGTAAAACGTTCTGACTAAGCGAGGGTATAAAAAAATACACAAAAGTAGAAACTATGTATACGATGAGAAGTACATGTTCGTGTCTCGAGCTGCGGTTTTAATGTAAAGTCACGTGTTCGCATAAATATCCGCAGGTTCTTAATAAAAAAAAAAAAATACAAAGCGGTTTTATTATTATCGTACACAACCACGTTGTTCCCTAACGAGCTAACGTGATAGAGATTGTGTGTAACGTGTGTGTATCTGTCTGTGTCTGTGTGTGGTTATACAAAAGTTTAAATTAAAAAGCAACGATCAATTAATTAATCGTTAATTAATGTACAAATTCGCGTAACGGGTTATAATATATGTATAAATATCTCCGTTGTAAAAAGTCTCGCTTTATATTATTTCGACCGAGTCTGTGAGAAAGATATCGTGTGATTCTGTTAAGAAAGAAAAAAGGGAGACGCGTGAGAAAACTTTGTAATAATCGTCCTACTCTCTTAAAACTTGGTATGAAAACACAAATAGATAAATAAATATTTATAAATTTACAGTTAAGGAGGAATCGTTAAATATATTTTTTTCTTTTCTCTCTCTGTGATATGGCAGTTGGAATAATTTTAATCGGAATTATTGTTAACTTCCACGGTTCAAAAATCTACATAGTCTATGATCTTCCTCTTTCTTCATTCATATAGTATTCATTTTCATTTAGTCTTTAATTTGACGAATGAAAAATTAAAATTGGAAGCTAAAATCCGTTTACCTTTCGACTAATCTGGCGTGACACCAAGTTTCAGTATAAATACTTACGTGGCAACTGTTTCTGACGCGAACCAAAGTGTTAGAACTCGCTATGAACGTAGCATCGATTCGAAAATTCTACGTATACTATCCCCAAAAAAAGGCAAAAAGTTTGTCAACTGAAAACATTACTTTAACTAATGCAACTGAAAAACTTTGTTTTTTTTTTTTTTTCAAACGATCGTAATTGAAATGTAATTCCTACGCTACTTAGAATATTTGTGTAATTCCAAACGTCGAATCACTACTGTACATATGCTTATGTACTATTACGGTAGAAAACCTGAACAACTTCTTGCCTTTTTCCAATTTTCTGGGATAATACACTGTATTTTAATTCATATCTCTTTCCCGATTTATGTGAAAAATATTTAAAAAATATTTCAACTTGCAGATACGCTATTTTATCTCACAAGAAAATATCATTCTCTCTCTCCCTTTCTCTCCTGTCCAAACTCTCTCACTATCGCTCTCTCTATAAAATTGTCAAACTCTATTATTATATTCTCCTAAGAAATATTTCTCGACCACTTCACTGAAACGATTCGTCGTTCATTCACACTCAAAAATTTTATTGATTATTTTTACCTTTTACTGTTTGGTCTCTCTCTCTCTCTCTCTCTCTCTCTCTCTCTCTACTCTATCTCTCTCGCGCGCGCGCAATTTCTCTCTCTTTGTGCTACATATAATAAATTTTATATACCATCTTTCTTACTTATAGGTTCCCCGTGATTTATTTTATCTATTATTTCTCTTCATCCGTCTTGTATCTCTTTTCCGCGAATTGAACAAACGAATTGATCCAAGACCAAAGCAGATTATTCCCAACTTATCATACGTCTAATCAAGCATTATTCCCATCTATCTTGCATTAAAAATTAAACTTTTTTGTTTACTCGTATAAATGAGTCGATTAAATTCCTAGCTCTATTTTAGGAAAGTAAAACTTTCAAGCAGGCAAAACAAGCTGTACTTAATTGTAATATACAATTCACACAAATTACCACTAATTAGCACAGGTTGCTCTGCAACCGTTTAGCTTAATAAAAAGAAAATCAAAAAAGACGCAAACACCGTTTCGCATACGATCAAGCGAAACTTGAAGAACGAACCGCAACGTGGGAAAAAACGTGATAAGAATTGATAAAAGAATAAATTTGGTACCTTTAAAGCGTAAATTGAACTCGATTAACAGCAGTGGATACGCTTGAAGGGGAGACCTACATCCGTTTTCGTTCTTACATGCAGCAAAACAGTTTTTTGTGCATCGTTGCGTTTATCCCATCTTTAATTGGTTCCCGATCGAATCCGTTACAAAAAATCGAGTCATCCGGGATTTTTCACGAGTTTCTTGCCGCGGTAGTCGTAAACGCGTCGACAGAATAAAACCATGTCCGAGGGAACGGGTATGGGCGGCTGGCAACTCTCCCTCGGGTAAACCTGGTCCCCGGGTGGGACTATCAGGCCAGGACTTTCCAATCCCTCCTCGATTCTTCTCAAATTCTTTCGGTACCTGACAACATTCAATTTTCAGACGTCAGACACAAGGCATTAAAAAATATTTTTATCGACGGATATTCATATTCAATAGAATGCTCACCGGCAATACTCGTTGAACGTCAAGATATAACACTTGTCCTCTATACAAGCAACGCTGTTGGCGTCGCGGTGCCGCGATGCGAACACTTCATCCGCCGTGTCGTATTGCGTCCTGCCTTGCTCGGTGTGCTCAGGTCGGTAGTACCATAGCAACGAGAACATCATTTCGCCTGTACAAATAAAAAATATCACCATGACGATCGACTTAAATTAATTCTCGACCGACCAGTTGAACTTACCGTCGTCGGGATTCTCCCAAAGGGCAGCAATCTTCGCTACAAAGGGCAAATCTGCTTTGCGCGGACCGCTCTTCAATAAAACGCAATCCCGGGGTCTCAGCACGTCGCCACTCTCGTGTTTCATGCTCGCGTAACACCTTCGTATCGCAGACTCTTCGTTCTGTGATAAATAGATCAGTTTCGTTAGGTCCGATTGCCACGGTGAAAAGTACCGCGTGAATTTCTTTATTTACCGTTAAATAAACTTTGGCCTCGAACGGGTCTCCCTCCCAGCTCCATCCGTTGCTCCACTTCGGCTTCAGGAACATTTTCCTAGTCAAAACTAGATGCTCGTTCCCGGTCGAACAATTTTCCAGGAGTTTCGATCCCGATTTCTTATTAATCGCCGGCTTTTTGGTATTTTTTCGCTGCTTCTTCTTTATCAACGCCGGCTGCTTCATCCTCGTCTCGTCGATACATACAGCAGCCTTGGACTTGGCCGTTACCGCCTGTTTTTTACCGCTGTCCTTCGTCTTAGTCTCGTAGGACTTGGACTTACTTTTGTTCTTGCTCTTGCTCTTCGATTTGTACTTGTTAGACTTGGACTGCGCGTTCTTAGACAATTTTCCAGATACTAAGTCGATCTTCTTGGTCACTTTCTTCACCGCTGATAAAAGATTCACCACTTTCTTCGATCTTTCTGACTTCTCGCTGGTCTTGCTCTTCCGATCTTTCTTCTGCGTCATCTGCAGGCTCTGTTGAATGACATTGTCGATAGTTTCCATGATGGAATTATCGCTAGCAGATTGCTTAACGCAATTAGTTAAGATATTGTTGCTAGGAGCCTGTTTGGACGTCTTCGACTTCTTCGCGCTTGCGTTCTCCATAGAGTTATCCACTTTCCTCTTTTGATTATGCATCGTAGCATCCTTCTTTATCTGTTTTTTCCGCGAAGCGCAGTCCTCGCTGTTGCTATCAGTTTTCTTTACCAGGCATAGAGCTGGTAAAGAAATCTTAGGGGATACAAGCTCCCCGTTATTTAAATCTTGCGACGAGCCGACGGAGAGAGTTCTCTTACTCACTTTCCTCTTCTTTCTGCTGTCCGAAAGGCTGTCCAAAGACAATTTTCTTTTGGAAACCTTCTGACACCTCGGCTGTTCCGTTTGAGGCTCCTCTTCCACTTCCTTCTCCAAGCTTTTATCCCCATCGGATTCGTCTTGTTGCAACGTTTCTTCCTGAACCGTAGGCTCATAATCGGGCTTCTTCCAGTTATCATTTTCAATCGGAACAGCCACATCGTTCATCAACTCCTCCTTTACGTCGTCCGCGTCCAATTTCTCGTCCAGCAGTATCCCAGAGTCCTTGTCTATCTCCAGTATAGCCATCTGACCTTCCTTCATGCACTGCTCGCACTTCATTATATCGCATTTGTAGTCCGACTCGCATTTCACGTTGCAATTGGCCACGCAGGACAAATTGTCGCCGATCTCGACGCTACACGACTCGCACTTCACATTATTGTTCTCCAATTTGAAATTGTGCCCGTATTTACCACCTGGGCAGGTGGTAACCGACAATTTCTCCGACGGCGACAGGTTCTCCATTTTCACCTCGCAGTTCGAAGTACACGCATGCTTTTGACAACCGCATTTCTCGATCTTAGAATCCTTCGAGCAGTTCTTCTCGTCCTGAAACGATGAACACGATCGCTGCTCATAGTGATCACAGTGTGCGTATTGAAAAATGGAATTTATATGAAGATCAACGCAAACCTTCTTGCAATCGGTGTTCTGTTGCCGATTGTTGGCGACGTTGCGCGAGGCCGGTACTGTAGTTGTGGGCTGTGATTGGTTCTGATTCAGGTTGCGATGTGTGTTAAGTTGGACGCGATCCGTATCCCAGGCGTTGGCACCGTGAGGCGGCGCTAGCCCGGCTAGCCCCCTCGCCGGCGAGGGCGGACCTACCAAAGCACTGGGTGGCAATGACAGACCGGGCCCCGATACCACTGGCGCTCCCTTACCATTACCAATAAGGGGCCCAGTATCCACGTTTTTTGGACAGGACTGCATCGGGCATGGGCAGCCTTGGAAAGCTGCGTCTGGCAACAAATAATCATCAATCGTTAAACGAACAGATATCATTCATTCGCATAGACACTACGCAGAATATCGAAAGCTGAATGCATAATGCAACGTTTACTCAAAACACGTTTCTTAAACTGATTCTCTAAATGTTTCACTTTGCACGCAGAGCAGTTTATTAATTATCTTGGCGCGACAGCGATACTCACGATCTACGAAAGGTCTTCCCTGAGTATGTAAATACGCCGGATTGGGCGGAGGTGGCGGCGGTGGCGGAGGAGGAGGATATGCTCCGTAGTAAGGCGGCAGAGGGTATTCTCCTGGAGGCGGAGGCGGTTGATAGTCGACGACCGCCGGTCCTCCGGCAGTTGCGCCGCCACCTGGGCCACCACCTCCGCCGGATTCCTGGTAGCCGTAGTACTGCCTGAAAAAGTACCTTCCGTACAGTACATTATCAAGATTAACAGTTAATCTTCATACTGAAATATTTAATAAAATAGTTAAGCGTAACTGTGCCACGAATCACTAATTCATTAACTTCTTAACTTGTTAATTTTCAAAATGACTGACTAATAATTCAAATTCGAAGTGGGGCACATTTAATCCCTTAAAGAAGATGCAGCCGGGATCGTTCTAAATATTTCATGTTTGTTCACTTGTCTTTAAGGGATCGAATTACGTATTCATGGTTATTACCTTCTGTAAGTGGGCGGGTATTTGTAATAAGGCGGAGGATGAGCGTGGGGGTGAGAATACGTTGGCGGATAACACAGATCGGGGTACTGTGGCGGTGTGCCGTAGTATTGAGGACAATATGCCCTATAAAATCCGCCTCCTAAAAAAATTCAAATAATTTGCTGGTCAGACACTCTTGACGCTATCGTTGCACGTGTGCTCATTAATAATGAGAATTGTACCTGTACTGCTCGTACCTCCAGACGTTGTGGAAGTTGCGACCAGGTCGTCCGAGCCCTCGGAGTTCTGCGGTGGGGTCGGAGTTGGCTCCGGAGGTGGTCCCTTGATTGGAGGCAATGTCGGCGGATGTTGTATCAGTGGCCCAGCCGGCTGATAATATCCTAATACCGTATATGCATGATTTAGAATTAATACAAAAACCCGACTATTCATGTTTTATTTCATGTTTGCTAAGATAAATATTACCGTGTTGGTGCGGAGCAGAGAACGCGGAATGTCTCCTCGGCGACATATTCGGATGACTACCCTGGCTACCAGGTGGTTGCATAGAAGACAGCGCGCCCAATGGTGTGTACGACTTGCAAGGTTGTTCCAACTTTTGCTGTTATAACAATTCATTCGATACTTTACAACATGTCCAACAAAAAAGCATCCCACGTATAAGAATCTAAATCAGACCTGATCGTGGAGTTCGGTAGCGACGGCAGTAGCCGCTGTCTGAGTATGACTCGTCGAACTGATTCTATACTGCATTCCGGCGATGCTGCAGAAACCCTCGTGAGTCGTAGATCGAGTCTGATTAACGTAGACACCTTAAAAGAGAATTAAAACATCTGAGCGAACCCTGATAATCTTCGGGACACGTTGTACGCTCTTAGAAATCTTTTTTATTTTCTTTTTTTAATGCACTGAATCAATTCTCGCATGTTACGATTTCTAATGAGATTGAATCAATTACCGGTAATAGTGACGTCGGTGTCTTGATTAAGAATAACCAGTTTGTTCGACGGCTTCAAGACGTCATCCTGCTCCGCGTTCTGTCTCGACTTACGTTTATCGATATCGGAATCGTTCTGCTTTCGCCTCTTGATGATCTCCACCTCGGACTCGCTCGAAGAATCGCTGCTACTGCTACCGCGAAGATGCTTCTCGTCCGAGTAGGACGCTGCCAGAATAGCTGAAGCATTCAAAGAAGCCATTCTCTTACAAACCACCATGTCTTTCAGATCCATCACTTCCTCCTTCTTTCTACGCTTGGTGATTCTCTTCTTCCCACTGTTCTCTACACTTTTCTCCTTTTCATATTCCTCGTCGGAAGAAGAAGAAGAAGAGGACGAAGAACTTTCTAACATGTCCCAATGCTTTCCTCTTAAACCAGGGACGTTCCTCAACTTCCTTTTAGGCGTGCTCTCCTCCGTTTTAGTCTCTACTTTCTTCTCCTTTTCTTTCTCCTTCTCCTTGATCTCTTCCTTAGATTTCTTCTGCCTTTCCTTCTCTGGTTTAGGCTTACAGAAACCGCCCAGGTAGACACCACCTGTTTCGTTCTCATACAAACAGTGAACTTTGGCCAAGGCGTTCAAGGAAGCCACTCTGTGTCTCTTAGGACCGTTCCAGAAACCGAATAATCTCATTCTTCTAAATCGTTCATCGCTGGGCGATCTACTTCTCTTCTTATAATCCCTGTTCTTCCTTCTCGAGTCCTCGTCGCTATAGTCTTCGGACTCCGACGTGACAGAGTTACTACTACCGTTATCTCCGTTCATTTCGCATTCATCCTTAAAATCTTCTTCGATCGGATCCTCGATCTCTTGTTTAGAAGGGACGCCGTCGTCGACGCCGCCCTCACCGGTTTTAGTCTGTTTCAATTCCTCGGATGACGTATCCTCGGAAGATGACGACGACTGACTTATGTTCTCTTGTAATTTAACAGGTTTCTTCTTCACGACCTTCTTATTCTTCTCACTCGACTTGGAAACGCTCTTGCCAATGTTCTTCTTAACTTCTTGTGACTTAGATTGTACTTGTTCCTCTTTGTTAACTTTATCTATCTCCTTATTATCTTCCACTTCTTTGACGTCGCTTTTTGTATCTGTTACATCCGTTTCTTCGTTCGATTCGTCTTTACGTAATTTCTTCTCGTTCGACGATTTCTCTGGTTCCTTCGATTCTATTTTTTTCTTAGGGACAATCTTATCTACCAACGTTCGCAGTTTGTCGGTACTAATTTTATTATTTTTTAAAGGCAGCTTGGCTTTCATAGATTTTCCTAGTTTTGGCTTCTTAGTTTTGGAAGAGGCGTTCGAGGGTGCGCTTTTTCTTTTCGTTTTCTTCACGGACTCATCTTCTTCGCTGACCGAGGTCGTCTCCTCGGAGTTAAGCAATTTGTTCGGCTTAATGTTCTTATCAACTAGTTTTTGAACTATTGACAAATGAGACTTCTTAGTTAGAACCGTTTTCTTCGAGATCTCCTTCTTCTGCACGGACTTGGACTTTGAATCCTTCTTACCAATCTTCTTCCGGTCTGACTTTTTGTCCTTTATCACAGATACCTTAATGGGCTTCGAATTATCTTTCTTCTTGTCGTCCTTGCATTTTTTCTTGCCGATTTCTTTGTCTACTTTTTCCTCGCGCGGCTCGTCCTTCTTGTTTTCATCAAGGATCTCCTTCAGATTTAAGACCGCGGCCTGGTTATCAAAATTCTCGTCGTCGAATTTCCCATTCTTCTTTGTTTTCTCGTCAACTGTTAATACTTTATCAGGCTTCTTCTTGCTGTCTATAATCTGTTTGTCCACTTTCGTTTTCTCTTCACCCACCTTCTGACTCTTCTTCTTTTCGATCGTATCTTGGTGGCCAAATTCCTCCATCATCATTTTTTCATCGGGTTTATCCAAAATCTTCTTTTCGTCCACCTTCTTCTCGTGATCCTTCGGGCAATTCTTCTTCCTATCGTCGACTTTGTCCAATTTCTCGATTTTCTCCTTGACCGTTCGTTTCTCATCGAGTTTCTTCTTGCCGTCTTCCGACTTCTTCTTTTCCTGATCCGATTTCCTCTTATCGCTGTCGAGGGTCTTCTTTCGCGCTTCTTCTAATTTCTTGGTCTTTTTCTCTTTACGGACGTCGGACACTGTCTTCTCCAAAAAGCGACGTTTTTTCGCGATCGTAGGCATTCTCGTTGCCTTACGGGCAACCGCGGCCTTCTTTTGTGGCTTCATTTTCACCCCTGTTAACTTTTACATCTTTCCAGTGCGTCGATTCTTACTCAATATCTCGGATAAGACACTGCTAGTTGCATCGAAACTACCTAACGGCCATCTTCCAAGTATTGTATAAATATTGTAAACCTTTCACAAGCCGAATTGTATCTGGAAAGAAATATAAGACATTATTTACTACTAATTATATTAACAATTTGTATCAGCAATTAATCGCACGCAGTTGTCTAACAAGAATTTTGTGTTGTACATGTGCACGTTTACATTAAACGTTATAAACTAATAGAACAGTATAATAATATTGAATACTTGTGTTCGACATAGATTTGAGAATTAATATTGTACGTATGATTTCATTCAGATTATTTTTTTTATCGTACGATTTTTAATACAATTCCAATTTCGTTTATGATATCGTCTATCTCTTAATCATTGCTTCTAACAAAATACATTTCTTATTTCAACGCATACTGATGAACTTATGAAGCTGAAACCTCGATACTTCAACTTCAAGTTTCATTCTTATTTTACTCTTAATTCTTGTTTCAATGAAAAGCTAGAGGAAAAATTTCACCTGGACTTGAGCTAACCTTCTTCACAATTTTTCACCTCGGACAACCGTAATATCACTTATATTATGTCGAACAGCGAAGGTTACTTTACTTCGTTGAAATTTCATTAACTTTTATTCCGAGAAAAACGTGCTTTATCCTCGTTGCTTCGCGGAAGAACTCGAAAACTGAATAAGGTAGAGAAATGAACGATGCAAGTGACACTGGCAGTTCTCTGTTACACGAACCTCCTTGAAATTTACAATTAGAAACGTTCGAACCACGAGAATTTTCTTGTTAGAAGTGTTTGTTAATAGCCGCGGAACGAGTCGCGTTAAATGGGACGGGAAGATAATAAAATAATTAATGAATATGATCCAGAGAGACACGGGTCGCGCGCACTTTCATCGACTTGTTGACAAATCGATCCCTTTAAATCGCTCGCATCTTGCCTTCCACCGTAGCTGGACGTGCGTCAAACCGACTTCCAATAATTTCTCCGACTAGAATTCTGTCCGTAATTCGGGGACACAACGTGCGAGTAAAACAGAAATTAAGGAGAACGGCCAGCACCGAGGGAAATTGAACGAAATTCTCGACGACGACTTATGGATACCTTTTGAAACGTTTTCCTCGTATCCGTAGATGGCCACAAGTGGCAAAGCCGTAAACCAGCACCGCTGATCGATGAGTTTGTCACGTACGACACTTTCCCAGTCTCTGACTCGTTCTTTACGCAAAATCCTCGCGATCCACTGGCCGAGAACGAACCCAGGACAACGGACGAACGTACGAATTAAACGTACAGAGCATAATTAATGTTTATCACTCGCCAGTACTTTTTTATTTCCACCTACCGCCCGCGAACGCTTTTTTAAACGACCAAATTGAACCGAACGCGTTACGGGACTCGTAAATTGATCCCTCGATCGAACTTGACAGCGAGGGGATACATAAAAATGTTTCAAAGTTAACTAAGATGTTTGACTCCGAGTAGGTAATGAGGATTCGGTGGTTTAGTCGCCCGAAACACGTACTTCGCTAGACGTCCCTGCCCTTTTACCGTTGCTCCGTCGGCCATTTTCTTCCTCGCGCCGCTCCCCCACTCCTTATAAGATATAAGCGAGTGTACCACATAATACAATGCACTAATACACAGTCACGCATACAGTAGGGCAACTGGTAAATTAATTTAAGTATCGTCTATGTATCAAACAAATGTAAACAGTTTCGTCTATTTTCTCGTCTTGTAAAACAAATTTCGTGGGAAAACAAAACAAATTTATTATTAATTAATATTCAACGGAATACATACAGTACGAATATTCACTATTCAATGCTTGATACAATATAAATCTGTGAAATTAGTAGAAAAATATTTGTTAGACGTTTAATAACAATGCTTCAACAACATCTCCTTCTTGCAACTCGTCCTCCAGGCCACGCGCCGGTAACAACAGGAACGAATTTGCGTTTTTACAACTCAGCAATTTGCTGCTGATCTGATTCCCGGTGATCGTAGCCGTCGGCAGAGTATCCTCGTCGCTCCATTTCAAGTTAGCTCTCACGAACTCGGGACGTGAATCTAACTTGTAGCCTGACGCTAGCTGCATTATTGAAACAAATATTAATTACAAACTTATTTTAATAGCTAAACCACGGTTTCTTAATTCAAAGAATGCAGTTCAGGTGATCATTCATGCATCCCATAGACCGTTTCTATGTTTTTATAAATGCGCACTTCATCAAATCCGCGGTCTATTAATATACCTGTACGTACTTTTGCTCTCACTATTGTCTCCTCGCAATCATATACACGTAACCGATTTAGCAGCGTGAACCCAAAGAAACGCATAATGACGGTCGCAGAGACCGGATTCCCCGGTAAACACAGAAAATACTTTTTTCTGTTTTTAAACATGCACGTCGCGAAAGTAGTAGGCTTCCCAGGCTTTATATTCACGCGTCCTAAAGATAAATTTCACTCTAAGTTATTATGTACAATCGGAATTGTTTTATTTCCATACCAAAATGAATGGTAGCATTGAAGTGCCCTGTTAGTATTGGCTTCAGCATGTCTTTATCGCCCATGGATACAGAACCTGACGTTATCAGGACGTCTACCTTCTGCACAGCATCTCTGATCTTCTCTACCATTGCCTCCTCGCTTCACACACACACACACACGTTTTAAAACACGAAGTGAACATCAAAGAAAATTAAGAATAAACTCACTGATCTGCCGCGATGCCCAAGTCGATCGGATCAAATCCGTTCTCTCTCAGCATAGATAACAGAGTGATTTTGTTGCTGTCGTAAACGTGTCCTGGCATCAAAGGTCCGCCGGCACATTGTAACTCATCCCCTGTAGATAGTACACCAACCAATGGGACATAAGTAGTCGTTATCTTGTTGTATCCACACGCTGCGGCCAAACCAAGCTCTATGGCTCCCAATTTGGTATATTTCTTTAAAATCAAGTCGTCTTTCTTAATATCGCAACCGATCGGCCTTGAAATTCGATAGAAAGATTTATTTATGAACCTCGAACACGAAGGAGAGAATGAATTACCTAATATCTTGTCCCGGTTTGACTTCCGTCATGATTTCAATTTCGCTCTCCTCCTTGTCCAAGCTTTCCTCCACAAGTTTAGTATCTTCCACTTGAACTACAGCAGTGGCATCTTTTAAACACGTAAAATTATATTAATATTTGTTAGAATAACTCATCGCATTGGATTCTTATTGTTGAAAAATATACCATCTGGTATCGGAGCGCCTGTATTCACTCTCACGCATGTGCCAGCTTCGAGTTTAATAGCGGTAGCCTGAAAATTCGTCAAACGATATTGTACGTATTAATTAATTATGTATATAAATGATTGAATACTTACGATGTCTCCCGCTTTTATCCCAGCCAATACTTTCCTTTTGCCCATGCCATCGCTAGCTAAAACCGCGTAACCATCTTTGATAGATGCCCTGAACGGTGGTAGATCATACTTGGAATATAGATCAGTAGCCAATATCTTGCCAAGACAGTTTTCCAACTCCAATTCTGTACACACGTTTACCAGTTCTACCTCTCTCACCATTAGTTCTTTAGCTTCATCTATAGAAATCATTGGATATGACGATTCTCTATCACGTTCAGCAACGCTGGATAAACACGACTGTAGAATAAAGTAATTATCATTCGCGTATGTATTTCATACCATTAATTAGTGAACCCTTACCGAAATCTTATGTGGATACGTGACATTCTTAACGTTTGTTTCGCCTTGAACAATCATGTGCGTACTTTTTATTTTATCTTTTTCATCTTTAATTAAATTGACTGCATGTGGTATGGCACATGCTATCGCACTCAAACATTCCTTGGCTGCCTTTGGCGATCCTGGTAAATTTATTATCAACGTGCTACCTCGTATTCCACACACGGCTCTTAATAAAAAATATTAACAATAGCAAGTAAAGTGGCCGTAGGACATTCTTTACAGAACTGTAAATAATTCCATCTTGTACCTAGACAACATAGCCATTGGTGTGATCTTCAAACTGGACATCTGCATGGCTATGACCATTCCAGGGCACTCCTTCTGAATTACGTGCCTAGTCGCTTCAGGAGTCACATCTCTTTTGGAAAATCCTGTGCCACCAACTGTGAGGATAACGTCTACCTCTTCGTGTACCCAATGCTTTAGAGTCTTCTGCATACACAAGAGAATACAGAATGTTCTCTTAAACGTTTATGCCAAATTCGATTTTTATAAATGTATAAAAATTATGAATTTGTGTTTCTAGTTTTATCTATGCTGCGGTAATTACCTTTATATATTTCTCCTCATCTGGTACAATCAATTTGATACAAACTCGACCTTTTAGAACCTTTCCAATATCAGATTGTTCATCGTTGATGCACTGTTCTAATTCAACACCACTTCTGTCTTCGCTTTTATTATAGAAGCAGCTGTCGCTAACTAAACCATGTTGTTAAGAACGGACGAGTACGATGCATAAATTAAATGATTCGATTTAAACAATGATTAAATGTTTACCTGTTAATATTCCATATCTTATGGAATCCATGGTTTTTGTGACAATTTTCACGTACTGAGACTTATGTAATTACACGATAAACTGGAAATTCTGTAATTACGATAAGGGGGGACTTACGATAGCCAAGATTAGAGGTAATACGTAGTTTAAGCATGTTGTTAGGAAGAAATGTAAACAATGTGTCATAAGAAATTTTTGACAGCAACTTGTGTAACTTTTTTGTGTAACTTGTGCCAGACTCGAATCGGATTCATCTAAATAATTCACCTGCTGCGTAATATTCATCAAATAATTGATCATAATCATATTAGAAAGCGATCATGATAACAATATTTTCATCGTGTACAACGCGATTGTTGCCTTATACATTTTCAATGAAGTTACGCGATTTTGTTTATTATATTTGCTCCATAATAAATGTAAAAAGAAGGAAGCAATCTATATATATATATATATATATATATACGAAATAATACACTAAATACTAGCAAGGCTCTTACTCATATTTCTTATCAGTGCATACGTACGTACATACAATTATGTACGTTACATACATATACATATATTAATGCCGGCATTTAATTGTACAAGTCTATTCTTTATCGCTATTTTTTGACTATCGCATTTTTCTTTTCCTGATTCATATTATATTGTACAGCTAGTAACAACGAAACTGAGCCAGCTAGCTATGTGCATGTGTTAGTTTTCCCTAGGGGACAAAATTCAAAACGAGTGTTAATAAATGCATGATGTAAAAACATAAAAACAAAACGAGATCTACAATTTCCATATAATAGTTTTCCGCTAGCATCAATTGATGCAATAAAATTTGAGCCAAGCATGCTTGGCTCCAATATTGCTGCACCAGAGAGAAAAACGGGTTCACAGCCGTGAACGCTAGATGGCGCCACGAGCAACCCCAAAATCATTTTAACCTACGTTTTAAAATGTTAATTAACCTAATAATTGATTAAATAATAAGTAAATGATACAATGAACGAATAACGTTTA